>NC_141269.1:15557500-15825000 GCF_054856545.1 Hippocampus guttulatus
AATATATTTATCGTAAAGAATTGAGACTTTAAAGTACATACATCCCCCTATATACAGTAAATGTTTCTTTTGTCTCCTACAGCATGGCAAACTCTTTCAAGACAAACTACATGCTTGCGGATCAAGTTTCAAACAGTGCATGGCAACTTTTGTGCAGCTGGGATTTTAACATCATCAATGAGAGAGCGGTGAGACGGCGCAAGAACAACCTCAGCGTACAACTAAAGGTAAATTTTGTCCAATACAAACCCTTTGAATATGAGAACATACTATTTGGTGTTTCTTTTACACAAACAAAGCAATGCAAATATACTTTCTAACCACCAGAGTCAAAAAGTAATGAACCATTCGAATGAAACAACCTGATAACATCCTAAAACAATAATTTGACCCACATATGAACCCATGGGTGTCACTGGTAATTAGTCTGATAGAACAGGGATTAAAAACTGTTCTTGATGCGGTTGTGTGACTTTTGCAAAGGAAAACAAGATGCGCTCCATCCCCCTTTTTTCTGACAGCTCAGTATTTTTGCTACAGAATAGGACTATGGTGTATAAATGTCTATAAATTAGAAAGACAATCTGCTTCAGATTTCAGATTAATTGTCTCATTATCTTTTGGGACCATGTTAACCTCTGGTATCCTTCCAGGAGTCAATGTCAGAGAAGGCCCAGAGAGATCTGCTAACCCTCACTGAAAAGTTCAAGCATATTGGAATTCATCTGGGCTCGTGGCTTCTCTCCACCGGCATGGCTGTTGGCTGTGCCGCCAGCATCTATTTTCTCTGCCAGTATGAACAGCAGGTACTCATGTCAAATGATAGCATGACTAACACTAGCATAGCACTCAGTAGAGCACAGTCAATGGAAGGTGACCTAAGATCTTCAGTACCATGTTA
Organism: Hippocampus guttulatus; assembly: GCF_054856545.1. NCBI lineage: Eukaryota > Metazoa > Chordata > Actinopteri > Syngnathiformes > Syngnathidae > Hippocampus > Hippocampus guttulatus. The sequence continues at coordinate 15,558,402 of NC_141269.1, forward strand.
TATTTTTTGGGATAGTTAAATGATTCCATCATCACTTAAATGGCAAAAATATCCATCCATCCTTTCTCTGAACCGCTTTATCCTCATACGGGTCGCGGGCATGTTGAAGCCTATCCCAGCTGTCTTCGGGTAGTAGGCTGGGGACAGCCTGAATTGCCACCCAATCGCAGGGCAGACGAACAACGATTCACGCTCACAATCACACTTCAGGACAATTTAGAGTGTTCCGTGGTTTTCAGAATGTGGGAGGAAACCAGAGTGCCCATAGAAAACCCACACAGGCACAGGGAGAACATGCAAATTCCACACAAGAAGACCGGAGCTGGAATCAAACTCATGACGTCTGCACTGGGAGGCGGACGTGCAAACCATTTGCCCATTGTGCCTCCTTGCCAAAAATATAACATGAATAATTCTAAAAAACAACAACAACATATTCCGAATAGAAATGTGATTGTAGCCTTTACAGTAACCTACATTGTGGGTTGAAAGGTTCAGTCATGATTCAAATAGCGAATAAAGATAATAAATTACTACCCCAGCATTTTCACCCAAGTTTGCACCAAATCTAAATGGGTTCTTCCTTGGCACGTCTAACCCATCCACACAGTTCCTTCCATTTGGTTATGTAGGTTTGACAGAATTTCGCCAACCAAAAACCAACCATCAAAAGCTGATCAACACAGTGCCTCTTACCAACTTCTGTTCATAGTAAGTAATAGAAGGAAAACCACTTTTTTTTTAAAGTTTCGATTTAGTATTTTGTTTCATGTTAAGACATATGTATCTTCACAAAAAAAATAATAATAAAGGTTCCCCCTACTTTTCATCCATTTTTATGTAGCAGATGTAATTCCCATATAACACAGTAAAATCCTCTCAGCATAGCCCACAGTATAAAGTGGGGTGAATCATAATGGAAAAGATTTCTTTTAATTACACGTACTATGTTGTTAGTCAACAACCATTTTTGTGCCCTCTGTCTTTGCAGAACACAACAGATGCTTCAAACTGGTCACTGCTTCAAGAGGCAGAGACTCTCCTTGTCCCCTTTGTGGTCTCCTTGATGAACCTGGTGGTCCCACTCTTTTATTCTCTTTTCAATAAGTTTGAGCAATATTCCAGTCAACGCAGACAGATCTACACACTTTTGCTAAGGTCTGACAGGAGGCTTTCTTGAACAATTGTATTTTTGCAAATTTCCCCAGTGTGGTACAGATAAAATGTGTCTTACAATGTGATATTTTATCCATCCATCCATTTTATACCACTTACCGTATCCCTAAATTTTCTCCAAAATCAAAAGTTACCTTGTAATTCAGTGTGTCTTATGTCTGTATTTGTTGTTTTCAATTCAAATTCCTTCCTATTTACTTCCGCACATTTAATCACGAGCAAAACTAGAACAATTTCCTGCTTCCGTGTCTTCTGATTCTGATTTATGTACATATGTAATTGTGTTACTTCTATTTACCTTTAAATGTTGGTTTTTCGTGCTTTCAGGAATGTTTTACTCAAGATGTTTATTCTGGGAGTTTTATGCTACTACTGGATGAAAGTGGTGCCTCAGAAGTTTTCGGTATGTTGAGCATAAACCCTTTTTAAGCATCTATCTAATCAGTATCGCATTCTGTAGTCTTCCTTTAGCTTTGTTACGGTTTTCCCACAGTGTTGGGAGTCCATGGTCGGACAGGCATTGTACCGCTTGGTCATCTTTGACTTTTTCTTTCTCATGTTGGGATCCTTCTTTGGAGAATTTCTCAGCAAGTGAGTTATGCTGTTCCAGAAATGTTTAAATATCACCTGAGATGGCACTTTTGTTTATTTCTGTGATCTATTGCAGTCTGATTGGAACAACATTTCTACCACGACTCGGGGTTCCGGAGTTTGACGTTGCCAGGAATGTCCTTGAACTCATCTATGCACAGACTCTAGTCTGGTGAAAGACTTTATTGTCATTAATTCAGAATTTATGACCTAATTAGATTCTATGATAAGGGGTTTGTTCTTCTCACTATAGGATCGGGATCTACTTCTCGCCACTGTTGCCTGCCATTCAGATTGTCAAGTTTTTTGTCCTGTTCTTCATAAAAAAGGTAAATATATGGACCCCTTTTTTTTTTTTTACCCCTGATATATTTCCAGACACAAGACCATTGGTGATTCTGTGAAATTCCTGCTCTTATCTTATTGCACGATTATGCAACGCATGGTCTCCTTGAGCAAAAAATAAATTTTGTCGTGAGGTCAACTCAAGTCACACAATAACTGAACTCTAGAGGATCAGTAATTGGACCCTGGTTGACTGTGTCTGGGACATTGTTGAATCTTTCATGCACATTGAATGGCCTTTGAAGTAACGCTATTCAAACCTCTGAATAGTAAGGCCCCCCTCATGTTTTCCATGACAGCGGGCATATGAAATTAGATTGAAGGCATTCTGATATGTCCAATACGCAGCATACGTTTGTTCCCAGGTCAGCCTGACTCACAACTGTCAGCCTCCACGGCGAACGGGCAGAGCAGCTCAGATGCAAACCATCTTCATTGCTCTCCTCTTCTTCCCCTTCTTTGTGGGAGCCCTGTCAATCGTTGCCTACACTGCATGGCGGTATGGCTCTTTAAAAATTGTATGCATTGTGTACATTTTATTATATAAGTGGCGATCCAATGGACATTGAAAACAGACTCATCAAAAATCCAGATTTTTTTGACAAGCAAAAGTTGTTTGATTTTCATTTTCACATTCTCTGTAGACTTACTCCCTCTCAGCAATGTGGCCCATTTCGGGGCCTAAACAACACGTTCAGTGTGGTTGGCATCTGGATTGATGGTATGGAAGACATCCCTGGTTCCAAAGGGGCCATCTGGATCTATGATAATGTCATCAGAAGCGAAATTGCTTACTTCCTCGGCACTCTTATAATCTTGTAAGTGCACACAAGTTGCATAATGTGTGTATTATTCTTGCTATATTGTGTTTCAAAAACCCCAATCAAAAAAAAAGGCAACATCACAGTGTATTCCTGCTAACACCAACCGAGGGAACAATAGTCATCTTGACGCTTTCTGTTCGCCTTGATGGCCATGCTTTTCTCGTCAGAATCATCATTTATATCTTCTGGCAAGTCTCTCAGGGCCGCAAGCACCTTATTGGTCGACTGAGACAGTTAATTGCTAATGTGAGTGTGGCTCAAACTTTCATGTGAGTGTTTTATTTGTCCTTCTTTTTGATTGAAACTTTAACTTTACCCCATTCATTTTTCCATTTGTCTAATCAGGAGGGGAAAGACAAGTCCTTCTTGTTGGAGAAACTGCAGAACCTCCAGAAATCTTGTCCTCAGAAGAAGCAGAAACAGAAAAATCGAAACAAGGTACATTTCTACAGAACCATATGCTAACCTCGCTTTGTTTAAACAAAATTTCTGTCTGTTTTCCTATTTCAGCACACCAAAGGGCGCCTGGATGACAGGTCAACAGGCGGTCAATCCCGCTCCAACCCCACGGTTCAGGCTTTACTTCTTGACCAACGACTTGAGCAAGAGGAAAGGCACTTCCCCAATGGTGTGCTGTTTCCCTCAGATTTCTCCACTTCTGAGGCTGTAACCATGATGACCCAGCAGAGATCTGAGGGGCAAATGGAAGAACGTTACCCAATCCATGAGTCGTCTTTCAGACCTGGGATGCCTGTCCGGCACGTGTGTGAAGATCACGAAAGAGATGAAAACAGCAGTGCAGCCGAATTTCCTGAAAACCTACATGACAGATTCATGGCTGGAATTCCGGCAAGGCAAGCAAGACAAGAAGAAGAAGACGCAGCGCCAAAAATAGATGGCTTGCCATCATCGTTGTCAAACGCTATGATCCAAGTCATGCAAGCAAGGCAGAGAGCAGAAAGAGATGAGGGTCTTCATTGGAGCATGGCTCCCTCTCAAAATCGTCCTCCTGCAAGTTCCAGTGCCCTCATACAAGCTATGTTAGCCCGGCAACAAGCCCAGAATGAGTATGATGATGGCTACTAAACTAAAGGTTTAAAAGTATTCAATACTGAGAAGCAAATATGAGATTGTTACTCGGATAAGTTATATCAGTATTTGTCATTCATATCTTATTTGCAACAAAAAAGTTGAAATAATTTAAACAATAATTTATAAACTATCAAGCTGCACTATGTATGCAAGGGCGCAGCTTCGCATACATATTTACCCTTTACCTTCTTATGTATGGAGACTATATATAAATATATATATATATATAGAGAGAGAGAGAGAGAGAGAGAGCTTTGTGTGTGTGTGTGTGTACAGTATATATAGTTTTTCTCTTGCATATTCTTTCCTGTGCTTGCGAGGGTTTTCTCCGAGTACTTCAGCTTCCTCCCATTTTCCTGATACATGAATGTCAGGTGAGATATGGCTTCAGTAACTCATGAACCTAATGAGGATGAGCAGTACAGGGGAAATTCTATGACAGACATACAATATACTGTACATACTTTTTCCATACGATAGTGCGATGTGACAGCCAGAAGATCCCCAATTCCAAATGTATCCACAATATGAAAGATTTTGGGCTCTAACTATATCATTTATACAGAAACAGTTGCTTTTGTATTCTGAAATAACTACAGATGAATTTTTAACACATACACAAAAATAAAAACTACATTTTTCATCCATTCATCAGAGCCATTTGTTGACTTACTCTTTTTCTACTGTTTTTGGTCTGATAATTAACTCTTTCACTCCCAAAGACATTTTTAAACGTCTATTCAGACTTGGTCCCAAATTGGCTGGTACTGATGAGTTAACCGTACTGTTAGGTCAAACACAGTTTTAAAACGACACGTTTTCCAATGTAGAATTTATTGTCTTCAAACTGAAGCAGAATACATTGAACGGAAACATCACAAAGAAATTTAAATCCTTCACAAAGTGTATGCCTTTTCGTCACACATATTGTTCCAGGCAAAGTGTTGTGGTTGCCAGTCTGGATCAAGACAAAGTGAGAGATTTGCAATTGTAAACACCCAGATCACCATCACACTCTGGAGCAGTGGTTCTTAACCTTGTTAGAGGTACTGAACCCAACCAGTTCATATGCACATTTATCGAACCCTTCATTAGTGAAAAACAAAAAGGATTTTTTACAAATTTATTCACATTTATTAAAAACAGAAAAAAGTAAATAGGATTTTAAGACATACGTTTTTTGGTGATTATTGTGACATACTATCACGACAGTCACACGTTGACCACTGAGTGAACAAAATTTCCCGCAGCACTGATTGGACAAGCAATGTCATGTGATCATCTGCAGCCGGTGGTGGCCTAGTGGGTGTGTTATAACTGATTGACATGTTGAGTCAGGTGTGCCTGAACCTCCATGGCAGAAGCTCCGTCGAACCACTGAGACCGATTGACCGAACCCAGGTTAAGAACCACTGCTCTGGAGAAACATACCACGCCCAATCCACATGATACACAACAGCACAATTTTATGTCTTTAGGCACAAGACAAGCTGCTGCAAGCAATTGTTGCTTTAATTGTAAATCAAAAACCATTGCATATTATGGTTCGACAGTCACATTGATCTTTTTTTTTTTTTTTAAGAAAAACTCAACACAACCTTATTCATACAGCACTTTCACAAAATGTTCAGTAAGGCTAGAAGCATACGTGACCTTCACTGGAATCGTGGGAATTCACTCAAAAACTTTCTTTAACAGCTACATTTTACAAAACAACACCTGACCATCACCTGTCAGTCTTTTTTTTCTGCTGTTTTGGCTTGTTCAACATCTCCATCTTCTGGGGACTAGATTCCATTAAGGCAGTGTTTAAATATCTGGCCTGAACTGCTCATTGGTGTTGCTGTCTCGAAATGAACACCACCAGCCTTCCTCCATCCACCAAGCAGCCTCAAATAAAGCTATACTCTCAGTTTCAGCACTGCTCTTCCCCCAATGAGGGCCGAATGTCACTCAGGTCTAAGGAGTCCGCTGGTATGGGTGTTTTCCTGCCGCTCTTAAAGCTCTGGCTGGAATAGACCTCAACAGACTTAGAAATGGAGTGCACCAACGGCTCTCGGAAATATTCAAAAGCCTCTCTTGCGTGTTCCTCTCGAATGCTCTGCTCAAAGGTCTTGCGCTTGTGCCTGAACTCAATGACAGTTTTTGTGTAGGAGTTGAGTGTGGTTACCGATGCACCCATGCAGCAGGTGAAGGATGCCCAGGCCATGCTAATATAATATGACATACACACACGCACACACACACACACACACACGCACACACACACACACACAAAAGAGAGTTAGTTACCAGTTTTAACCTCCGGGTAAAAGGTGGCAAGTGCTCAATCCAAATCGCATTTTGATACCCACACCCCTTAATATCGTCACAGTGTGTTTGCCTAGATTACTGTCAATCCCTTTAAGTCCCTCTGCTCTCCTCAAGTAAAGCGGGGCATGTGTGAGGTCAGACAATCAAATCATCATTTCGTGTACTGATCGCCCAGGTTAGACTGATGCTTCTAAAAGGTCAAAAATTGTTTCGGCTCACAGATTAATTTTTCACACACTGCACGTATTGTAAAGGCGTGAAATATCATCCCTTTATGCAATCCCAATCGCGCCTGTATTGGGCTTTGGCATCAAAGCCTAATCCTGAATAACATGGAGCTTTGTTTTATTTATTTATTTATTTATTCATTAGTGACAGTGATGCAGGGGCGAGGTGAGAGTGGACCTAAGAGAAGTGGTTGCATGGATTGTTTTATTTTTGTTTTTGTTTTACTTTGTAGCATCTCTCTGTTTTGGGTTTTTCTAAAAGGTATATGTTAATGTTAAGAAGCCATCCAATAACAACCAGTTGTATACTGAGTCATACCAGAAAGACCATCCATAGTCCCAGTTATAAGGCCTCCAATCAGGAGGTCCCAGACTGACGGTGACCTGGAAGACCTGAGTGTACATCACATGAGCCACCATGCCCAGAAGACCTGCAGTCAAATGGAGGAGGTTAGAAACATTCAAAATCTTTCCTACTTAAGTCATTAAAAGTTTTTCTATTTGAGTCGTTAACACGCCAGTTTGAATGTTCTCCAATTAAACTTGTGGTTCAGAGCGTCTTGAACACAGAATTGGGTGCAGCATGTTAACACACATGAGCCACAACATTAATTACACACAACACAATTTAATGGCATCCAGTACAAGAGCTCTATTTGGACGGCTTCCTTTACAGGTATAAGACTACACATTATTTATTTAACATTGCTTGTTAAAGAGTTTGCAGTTTCCTGTAACATACCGTATTTTCCGCATTATAAGGCGCTTTGGAGTATAAGGCGCAGCTTCAATGAATGGTCTATTTTAAAACTGGTTTCATAGGTAGGGTTCATAAGGCGCATAGAACAAATAGAAGCTACAATAGTGGCTGTGGTTGCGTTATGCATCCACTAGATGGAGTTATGCAAAAGGAGTACAATATAACATATTTAATTAGAGCTTTCACAACCGCTGCAGCTAAAACAAAGCACTTTACGGGACATTTATAATACTCCATCCAAGAAGTTGGAATATTGATCCATATATAAGGCACATTGGATTATAAACCACACTTCGGCTTTTGAGAAAATGACATGCTTTTAAGTGTGCCTTGTAGTGCGGAAAATACGGTACTGAGAGTGTCTTCCAATGTTTTCGGTCATTGTTTATGATGAAACCAGTCCTTATAATGCTGTGCAGCCATATACTTTAGCAAATGATATTAATATATTGGACACATTGCTAAATGGGGTGTATATTTGTAAATAGTTGCTCAAGCAATTATAAACAGATGGTGACAACCTGACAGCACAGTGAAGACTGCAGCAAATGCATTGAGCTTGAGTCCATCAATGATGTTGCTGGAATGGACAAGCTCCAAACACATGAGGCTGAAGCCCACCACCAGCAAAACTATGTACAGCATCTCCGAAACCAGCGACAGCCACAGCATCCCTGACAAATAAGATACACTCATTCAATGCATATAATGGACATTGTCATATTTGATCACCTCGGCCAGAATCATGCAAATCAAGTAACAGCATGACTGACGATCCTCTGTTTTTGAACCACATTTTTAAAGGTTTTAATGAACAAATGGTATGCATTTTCTGTTAGGATATTTCAACATTGCATTGTGTTGTACTTCATACATCATCATGTGGTATAACTGTATATCATGATGATATCCAATGTTAAAACTCTCCTTCAAGACTTCCAAAGTCTTAAATTAAACCAAATGAAATGTGGCAGCACTTATAAATGTTGTCTCTTGATTATTCACTCTGACAATTAGAATCCAGACATACTGTATACCTATCGGAGGAAATAATATTTTGTGATTGATCCATATGCATAATGCTTCATTTTTTTGGCCCAGTTTTTTTTTTTTTTTACAAAACAACATACAACATTTCATTCAACAGTAATACATGACATGATGTGTCTCAAGCAAAACAGGAATTATTTACTGTCAGTCTGCCAGTGATTAGAGAATCAATGGCCTTCCTTTTTATGAGACTGAAGATAAATATTCATCCAGTTAATAATGGATGGTGTAACCACCTAATTGAACCATAATTTGAAAATCGAGAGCGGGGATGGGAGGGAAGGAAATGCCTGCTCAGGGTCAGACATCTGCAAGAAAAATTGTATTACTGGTACTGTCATTTGAGGGGAACAATGGACTAAACATTTTAGCTTGTAATATGTCAAATCCATCAAAAAACACGCACCTTTCTCTGATGCAGGAGCCAAATCAATGAAGCTGCGGCATCTCTCACCTAGGACCATGCAGAATAACACGATTAACTTTTGTTGTTGTTGTTGTTGTTATGAAGCACATAGGAAGCAGTTGACAGTTTATTGTACATTTCTGACACTGAAAATAAAAGGGACATTAAGTAATCCATGCACTTTGCAGCATGAAATGTAACCATATTATTGATTCAAAAGTGGATATGGTTTGCAGTCACTCAAAAGCAGAGGGCCATTCTTTGGCAAGAGCTGTAAGAGCAGGTTCTTCTCTCGGTGTGTTACAATCTTTTTACAGAGGACTAGAAACCTTGAGCTACTGATATACTGTTTTGGAAGAAAAAAAACTTTGTGCAATGACGCGTAAAGCCTTGCACGGAGCAAACAAAGAGATACCTCATTTTTTCAGTAGAATTTGTTGATGGAGTTGTTGCAAAGGGACATAATCAGGTAGTCAGGGGCTGGCAACAGCTGTTTTGAGGAAAAACTCATCAAGGCCGCTGTTACATAATCCTTATTAACTCAAGCTGTCTCAGCTCTCCCTCCAACATACAGCCACTTGATGAGATGGATAGACATGTCCGAGCGATGCCCTCAGGAATAATTTCAACTAATATGTTGTTTTTCCTGCTGAGCGACGAAAAGTAACTACGTGCGGCACAGGTCTAAACTAGTCATACAATTGTTATCACATCAAATGGAAAATGGACTTGATTTATTATTCCAGATTCCAGTGTGCCAGCTACAGAGGAGTAATCTGGCCACAGAACAGCTTTGACCTTGCTTGTCATGACCTCTAAATGCACACAATGGCTTCACACTCATCCTCGCTCTTGTTCTTTAAAGGGGAAGTCAAACCAAATTATTTCTTTACAATAAAATGTTCTATGCAGCCCCACTAGTCTGAACACGGTATCCTGATTAATATTGCGTTTGTGAAATATGACTGAAGCACCTGAGCCGTGATTGGTCGTTATCTGAGCCCTGAGCAACTGTGATGCCATTTTCAGTCGATACCAAGTGGCAAAATGGCCGCCCACCGAGATGGACAAAAATGGCTGGATTTTGCTGCTTAAGTCATTTTCCATAAACGCAAAATAAATCCAATTCGGAATGCCGTGTTAAGACTAGTGGGGGCACATAAAACATATTATTGTAAAGAAACATTTGGGGTTGATTTCCCCTTAATTCCTAGCTCTGGATGTGCGTTGTTTCAATTATATTTCTCTGAGTGACGAACGGATGAGAAAGCAATGTGACTGTAGTGTTGTAGTGTCATTTCAAGGGTAATGCTCATCGATTCTGGCACCCTCATTGGAAACAATTTTAAATTTTGTAGTGAATCTACAGAATAATTTATCTTAGTTTTTAAATTCCTCCAAATTGACGATTTAGTCCATGGAGCCCCCATAAAGTATGCCAAATTTACCTAAATAGATCATTTAAATACCCACAGGGCACTCTACTAAGTACACTTGCCGGAATTAAATGACGTTTAATACATTATGTATCACCAATTCTGATAATACAAAGACAATAATGTTCAGTGATTGTTGTGTTTCTCCCAAAAACATGTAACTGTAACTGTAAGAATGGGTGAAAATATGATCAAAAACACAATAACAAAGCAAAAACAAGAAGGCAAACTACCACAGTAATTCCCAAGCAGGGGGCAGTGACACCCTTGTGTGCCGCAAGAGTTTTTCAGAGGAGCCGCAGGAAATTTACCAATTTCATTTAATTTGTCCAAATATTAACTACAACTCTATCTTTGTGCATCTATGTTGGTGACATATAGTGAGAGGCAAAACTATTCAATGCTCTTTCATGAGATGGCAGAAAATACAATAAACCTACATAGAGTATCCACGCGTTCCCACTCATACAACAAAATAAATCAAAGCTGCTCACAAGTACATCAGTTTTGAGTACTGAGTACGTATATTTGTGAGAAAATTGAAACATGATCCACTTTATTTCAGTATTCATACGTTTTATGACTTGCATCTGGTGATGTGCTGTGAGATTTTTATCATGTAAAATGGATTCCTTAATCCTAAAATGGATTAATGGTGTGAAACTCTGAACAACAATCTTAAATGAAATAATACTTTCCAGACAGTGCCAATCAGCAGTAAGCAGTATTATAATTAAAGATAAGATAAGATAAGAAAACCTTTATTAGTCTCGCAATTATTATTACAAAGTATTATAAAGGCAGACTTTCTGATTCAGCTCATATCGTGGATTGAGTTAAAGTTCCAATGTTCCTAATGTTGTGTCCATTGTGTGAGAAAATCATATTTTAAGCAGTGATGAGAAGTAACGAAGCATAATACTGTCGAATATTGAAAATTCACATGAAATTGACACCCCCAAAAAAATGCATCTAAAAAATAATAATAAACAGTAAAATATTCTTTTTAAAAAACACTGATAAACAGTCAGTACAATAACAACAAAAATGGCAGGGAGATGGGAAAAAAACTCTGGAAAAAATGAGAAAAAAACCTAAAATATTTTTTAAATATATTGAAAAAAATATTGGGGGAAAACCATCTGCAAATATGCAGATCCACAGGTGCCAAGCTGTAAGTATGTGTGGGTTGACTGTTCTTTGTTGCTGTACTTAAGTAGATTATTCAGGTATATTACTTGAGTACAACACTTTCTTACAATCTTTTATACCATAAATTCTTAACCACAATAGGCTTGTTACTTTTTGAACCTGGTGAAGGAGAGGTCAATGGTTGAGTGATTGATTGAGATCTTTAGAACAAATAGAAAAAAACAGCGACATGGAGGGACGTGAGACGGATGACATCATTAAGACGCAACAAGAGAAACAAATATATGTCCCTACATAAGACATATATTTTTTAAGTTGTCGGCTCCAAGATGTATTGATGGTGAATTTGTTGTGCCTGGTGTCAGTCTAAAGAAACACCAGCTTCTGTCTAATCTGGAAAAAAAAAACAAGTTGGTGTATTTTTTTCAGTTGTTTTAAAGGGTTTTTTTTGTTTGTTAACTTTAGGGCTGAATGATTTTGAAAAAATAATCCAATTGTGATTCCTTCAAATATTGCAAATGCAATTTCATATGCAAGTCCTCTTCCCATGTCATTTTTAACAAACACACGTGATAAATAATTACAACAATATCAGATTCATTATATATATATATATATATATATATATATATATATATATATATATATATATATATATATATATATATATATATATATATATATATATATATATATATATATAAATGATTTAGCCTTATTGGCCTTATAGGTCATACTTACAGTACAATAAAAGCAAATTTACCATGAATTAATATGAAAGAAATTTTACATACTTCATTTCATTGTGATTGTGATTGGAATTTGATTAGTTGCCCAGCCCAAGTTACGGTAGTTCATGTATACTGTATATGCTAATTGACTGTAACAATCACTGACAACATTTCGGAGTCTGGACTAAAATATATACAGTGTATATCTTACTTTTGCATCTATCTTTAAAGTAGTACTTCTACTTTTACCAAAGTGTTTTATACAGATATCTGGATTTCTACTTAAATGCCAAGTGTGTATTTTTACACCTCTAATTTTAGGATGTTTTAATAGATTTCGATGGAGATTGATGGGTGCGATATTGAAGGGAGACACGCCCCTGCAACAAACAATTCTACAACTTTTGACACACACGTGCCCGCGTGGGCGCGCACACACGCACGCGCGTGGTGGTCTTACTTTCATCGTGGATGTTCTCCTCACACGAGAACCAGATTCCAGTGTGAAACTGTCGAAAGAGGAAGCGGTCGTCCCCGGTCTCCCAGCTGTAGACCACCTTGTTTGGGTCGGTCTCGTTGACGCCGTAGTCGATGCACTGGTGGGTCCGCAGTTTGCTGCATTTGGGTTTGGGCACCCTCTGCGTCCCCACGCACCAGTAAGTGGTAATGAAAGCCGTGATGGCGAAGAGCAAGGCAAAGAAGTTCAAGCCCACCGACAGAAGAGTCCTGCATCTGCGAGTTGTCTTCATTGTCTAGAAGGTTGCGGCCAGTTCATGGGTACAAATGGAAGAGTGGAGGCTATATCCCACATGCATCAAATTGTTCCACTGTTTCGGACAGTATCCATTTAAGTGCAAGACACGCGCATCGCCCCCTTCGCCAAGGGTCTGCATTATTTTGGACCCCTCTTCTATTTGACACTCGCTGGCCAATGAATGGCTGATAGGAAGTCACGTTGTCAAAGGATTTGACTCCTGCTTGCATCCAGTGTGGGATTTTCTTCTCATCCGCACGCGTTTGCGTCATGAGGGTGTCTGCCCTCCCTCTTTGATATGACGTCTTAAAGCGTCACTCTGAATTGAGATAAGATAAGATGAGATAGGAAAACTTTTATTTGCCTCACAATGGAGTAATTCCCAATTTACAGCTGAAAAAGTATGAAAAAGAAGTTCCGTTTGGGGTGTGTTGTGGGACTTTTTTGGACTTCATCAAACCAGTTTATTTACATTCTCTTTTATGTCTTCACTGTGTTTTTATTTTTTACCTTTTACAATACAGCGCAGTTCTATTTTTCTTTATTAAAACATGTTTTGTATGTATCTGTAAACATACAAACATGTATTAATGGCGTTTCAATTCATTTCATTGGTATAAATGTATTTGCTGTTCTGTACCAGTAAATTTAGTTACAAGCTTGAAGATTTAACATGAGCAGCTTTCTGGCAGCCCTTTTTGGCAAGTCTGTAATAACCACAACTAGAAGACCACGGACCATTTGCATGCATTGGAACTTCAACCAGACTCAGCCAAGCCTGGGAAGAAAACAGTTGAAACAGATGCTCTAATTTGAATCAAGTGGTTGAGTTTGATTCAGTTTATATCGGAAATAATGATGCTGTAGTGTATCAACAAAGACCGCAACAGTTTAAACAATAAAAGTTTTATCTTCTCTTATCTCAATTCAGAGTGACGCTTTAAGACGTCATATCAAAGAGGGAGGGCAGACATCCTCATGACGCAAACGCGTGCGGATGAGAAGAAAATCCCACCGTAACATCAAACAATACCATTCTGTCTGATAGTATCATTCATTAATTAATTTTCCGATCTGCTTTATTCTCACAAGGGTTACGGGGGGTGCTGCAGCCATCCCAGCAATCTTTGGGCAGTAGACAAAGACGAACAACCAAAGCATGAGGCCGCGGAGTGTTCTCCAGTAGCCCACTACAGAATGCCCTTGACAATGCCAATCAAAACCCTTTTAGCACTTTTAACGTTGAAGCTATAGTTTGCGATACACAAATATACAGTTTCTTTGCATCCACTGGTGACAGCAGCACATCATCGTTAATCCATATGCTAGGAGACAATCCATAACGAATTCGTAGGCAATTCATCAGGCGGACGTATGAGAACGGATCCTTAAGGATTTGACAGGAAATAGTGAAGCACACACATTTCCTGACAGCTTTGCCTAAGCCTGTGGGTCACATGAGCATCGTGAAAGATCACAAAAAAAAAAAAAAGAAACGTGGTCAGAAAGGCATTGTAATGCTCTTTTGTTACACTTAATGTCAGCACAGCTGCTGTCTTTGCATGCATCAGTGTCCCAGCAAGAACAAACAGATTAAATATACAGGACAGGACCGAGGATGTGATTATTGTCCCTTGAGGGAATCATTTCATGTCAATATACAAAATGGTCCGAAATTCAATATGGTGCTGCATTGCTCCAGGCAGGAAAATGGATGGCTCTAAAAGGAGCTTTTGGTATTTTTCAGATGTATCCATGTCAAAAGAGATTAAGCGTGGGCAACATTGCAACTTTTTATTTGGCTTTGAATACCTTATAAAGCATATGTGGATTCAGAGTGCAACGTTTTCGGCCTAAGCTTTTGATAGACAGACTTCATTTGTATTTCTGCGGCAACTCACGCTCAAAGCTGCTAAGAGTAGAATTTTCCCCCAAACAGATAGCCCTTGAGGATTAGTCCTCATAATCTGTGGTTCACTGATCCTCGAAATCATACTGTCTGGGTGCTCAGAAATCATCTTACAGTGACAGTAGATGGTATGCAAGTGGTTTTATGATTGCAGCTGCATGCGGGCACGTACAGTAGCAACAAATGACAACATGACAATCGTTTAACAGGAGCAAGGGTTGGCGATGAGGAAGGGAGTGGTGGTTGGATTAGGCCATAGGTGGCAACAAATTGCAACATTCTGATTCAAATGAACAGGAACAATATCTGGCTTCTGCAAAGCTTGCTGGTGGTCTGAACATTTGAATCAGGTGTGTTGCAACAGGGAGAGATAGAAAACGTGCAGGATGGCGGCCCTCCAGGACCGGCGTTTGACACCTATGGACTAGGCCAAGGAAGATTTTTATAAACGCGATTCTGATGTGTAGATTACCGGTAGTTAGTTCCGCCTCACTGCCGCTTCCACACAGTCACATTACAGTGATGCTCTGTCATCATAATTTTACCATCTATCTACTGTAAATAAGTGTTGATACTACTGTATTGGGCTACACTCCACAGGAAATACAGAGTATCAAATATGTCATTGCTATGCGCGTCATCCAAAGGTGCCTGGAGCAGCTGTTTGAAGTTTTCATACTCGGCCATGTCCTGGTATCCAAATATGCAATGACATATTTGATACTCTTCGGAAGCATTAAAGAGGAAGTCAGCCCCCAAATTTTCTTTACAATAATAAGATCAGTCGTCCCACCCTCAGTTGTTTTTCTCAAACTCTTCTCTTAGTCGAAATGTGACAAATGAGTGAATTACTGTTTCCAAGTGTTGTTGAGAAAGGGGGCTTTGCCATAGTCAGCTGCCTAAGGTGAAAATGCACTTTGTTTTGGGGGCAGACAATCCTCCATCATGCATCTCTAGTTGATTCAAAATGTTGCTGCTCGGCTCTTGACTGGTAGGTACTTCTGAGATGGAGCACATAACTCCTACTCTGGCATGCCTTCACTGGCTCCATGTACATTTGAAGAGTTCTTTTTAAGATTCGATTATTTGTTTTCCACCATGCCTCTCTGAGCTCCTCCACCCACTACACACCTCAAGTCTGCGAAACAGACGTGATTAGAGGTACTGAGGACTAAGCGAAGGCTCAGAGGGGATTGATATTTTTCCGCCGCCGGTCCCTCTTTTTGGAGTGATCTTCTATGAAACATCCGGCGTGCCGCCTCGCTGCCTATCTTTAAAACTCATTTAAAATTTTGTTTTTATTCGCTGGCTTTTGACTCAGCATGATACTTGGGACTATTTTTATGCTTTTTTTCTGTCATTTTTATTTGATTGTTTTATGATTTATTTTTGCTTCATGTACAGTAGCGGTACTTTGTATACAGTGGTTGTTTTAAAGTGCCCTATAAATAAATACAGTTGAGTATAGGTTGATCATGATTTGCAAATCATTCTATTCTGTTTTTATTCACATTTAACACAATGCCCCAACTTTGTTGGAATTGGATTTGCATGTATATATATTACTTTTTTGTTTGACCTAACCATTTACAGTGTTCAAATGGATCATGACCTACTGTTCATGAGACACATTAAACCTAATTTACGTAACATGTAGGCAACAAGCCTTTAGCTGGGTCACATTAATGACCCGACACATCCTAATTCATTTGGTTTCCTCTAACTAAATTAAAAAGTTTGATTACAAAGATATCTGCACACCAACCAGATACAAAATACCAGATGGTAATCAAGACAGCCTGATCTATCAAATTAAGTTCCAAATCAATTCAAATGTTTTTCCCTCCAAAACACGATGTGACAAACTTCAATTCCTTGTAACAATAATCTGCCCTGATGGAAATAAGTGCAAGCAGTCTGGTCAATGTTTAAGAGACACAGTTACATGTACATTCATTACAATTTATTTAGGGCATTAATTAAATTTTCTACACTTCATTTCTTTAGTTCCAGACAAAGCAAACGTATTTGCATTAAGCATCGCTTAGTAATGTCAAACATACTGTATAACAGAAAGGGAGATTTTGCTATTTGCACACCGAAAAGGTGACAGGAGTGGAGACAAGGAAAAAAATAAAGGCAAGAACATTTGGAGGCAGACACTCGGTGGATGCTGACAGCTGAACTGGAATGTCGAGTCAATTCCTTGTGTTCTCCCCAATGGTAAAGTGGGATGTTGACAGGTCTACGCAGAGCTGGTCACAGCCAGTTTTTTCAAGTGGTCCATGAAGACCTGCAGGCTGACGTCATCAGTCAGGATTGGTGCTCCAGTCTCCTGTAGTTGCACACCAAACAAAGATGATGAAAACAGTGATGAGCGTAAACCCCCACCCCACTGACTCATTCAGACTATCCAATCTCATTTATGACTCTAATCCTTGAATCACTTTAATTGAACTAAGTGCATTTGTCACTAAGATTAGTTTATGCAAGTGCTCTTGACAATCTCAATCTAAGGCTTCCAGAGCCAAACTTCCATATCAGGCGGATCTTTCTTGATTTGGCAAATTGGAGAATAATTCTATTTTCATTTTAGCCCTAGTCTCCATTTGGGATAAGAGGCTGGGTAATCCACGATCCTGCACTTGTTGACAGGTTTGGTTTGAAGTCTCTCTGGCTAGAGATGCTTCTGTATCTTAAAGTCTTTCATTTGAGGAGGGGTAGTATCATTCAGAAAACAGTTAACCAGTTGAAAGCTCTCACATTATTTTGACAATTCCTCTCACTGGAGTAATCATCCATTCTTTTAACAATGACTGTACTCGAACATCTATTTGGCTTCATTGATTTTTTTGTCCACCATGGGGGAGCTTTGGAACCATGGGTTCAAGTTCCACTTCGGACCAGTGCCTCTCCAAAAATTAGTTGGAGCGATGCTAGCCTAACTTGTGACTACAGTCGGGGTGGCCTTGATCACGGCTCAGTTGCAGCACAGTGTCCCTTTCATACTGACATCTCTCCTCACATGTGTGCACAAGCAGACACGTGTGTGTGTGTGTGTGTGTCACATCTGGATTTCAGTGTGGTGTGTTTTTGTTGTTGTTATTAATAGACATGGCTTTGGCCTGAGCATTAAAACTGCAAATAATAGCAAAAGGGCAGTTTTTCAGTAAATGTGTTCCCAAAACGATCTGCTAATAGGATAATTTATGCAATGCCAAACCACAGATGAGTGTTTTTAGAGCAATAAAAAAAGTCAAAAAGGATACCTGTCCCCAAGCGTAGAGGTTGTTGTGGGTCTGGGAAGGGTTGACCTTTGAGAGCAGGAAGCGGGCCTGCGAACCTCCATGCTCTGTATCGACATAGCGAGGCATGGGAAAACGCGTCTGTAGAATCTCCTGCGCGTCATCCAAAGGTGCCTGGAGCAGCTGTTTGAAGTTTTCATACTCGGCCATGTCCTGGTATCCTGCTTTTCGCCACTGGGCTATGGTCTGGGAACAAAACGGCAATGAAAACAGATGTTCGGCAACCTTTAATGGAATCACCTATCCAAAATCAAGGTGTCTAAACCAGCGAAACTTTCAAACTAGCCAAAACTAATTAAACACAACAAGGTTCCCACTCTTTTCTTGAAATGTTTTTGCAGGACTTTCCCAAGACTTTTTCATCTGCTACAGTATGAGTCAAGTTATCACAACATACAATAATACATAATTCAAGCCCCAAGCTTTGGATAAGTGTTACTTTCTGCAATTGTATCCGACATTTTTTTACTTTTACCAAATCAGCAAAATAAATAAATAAATAAACAAATAGATAAATGAATGAATGAATGAAAAAAAATTCTCAAAGCTGCAATTCGATTCTCATCATTGACCCCAAAAGAACTGCTAATTCGCAAATGTCCCAACACAAAAATAAGCTAATTTGAAGGTAGCCATTGAAATTACTTTTCATTTCTAAGTAAATCCAGATAATGGAATTAAGCTGATTGACTAATGAGCTGGTTTAAGAGAGGCCAAAGCCTATGCTCGCACATAGAGCAGAGATGAGGCAGAAAAGCGTGACGGCTTGCGTTTTTCTTTTTTTAATTATTTTGTCCATTAGAATAAATTCAAGCAGAAAAACACATTTCAATGTATTATCGTCAATGTTTTACGTGTTCTGTCGTATGATCTTTATTTTATGTTAAATGTTCTGATGTAGTGGATTGTATTCTTCCGATTACCTCTCCATGGTAGATAACAAGCTGAAAGAAGGTGTCCATCAGCAAGATTCGATCTGGAAGGATGCTGCTGCTGTCCAGGAGTACAGGCTGAGGGAGGAGAAGAATCGCTGATGTCTTTTTGTTTTTAATGTTCACATTTACATATCACAAATCTCCACATCTCACAAGGATCAAGAGTCTAAAACGTGTAAGGCTGACCTCTGGTGGGCCATGAAAGGAGTACGAGTAAAGGATGGGCTGGATCATGATGAGTGACTGTGTCAGGTCCTGCCTGACAAAGTGGTGCCTGTAATAAGAGGACTCATCTGGACTGTTGTTGAACACTTGCAGGAAGGGCGACCGCCGCAGGTGGAACATAAACTGCAAGTCAGAAACAAGACATCATTAAAATGAGTGTCCCATTCATGGACATGTAGACATTACATTTCAAATCCAATAAATAGCTTTATCAAACATTCTGGCGGTGTTTGTTTTAATATTATTTATTCTCTATTTACTTACATGACAGTGCATTCAATCAATCACCTCAATAAATACTCATCTGACAAGCAAACATAGCTTTGTAAGGGAGAAAGTATTGATTGCATTTGATTGTGCAGTTGGCCCTAAGACCATTCGGTATGTCAATTAAATTCCTTACATTAATCTTGTTTTTCTTTTTTTAAGAATCACTCGCAGATGTGTGTAATGTACCTGAGGGTAAAGTGACAGGGACTCGGACAGCTTGAAGGACGTCGGATCATCTTTATTGAATTGACCAAACTTTTGGCACTGCAACACGTGAAAGCATACATGGGGAAAAATAGAACCATAGAGTACATTTTTCTCATTTCAGATTAATTGTGCAGTGTTCTTCACATTCTGCGATGAGTCACTCACCAGGCGAATTAACTGCCTGTCGAGCCAGCGCAACACATCGGGCCCCTCCTCCGACTCTGCTCGGAAGACGCCCAGGCGAGCCATGAGCACAGCGGCTGCTTCTTGATCAAATGATGACTCAATGTGCTGAATTTGGGACTGTGCATCTGCCCAGCTTGGGTGGGGACACATATGACAAGGAGACACTGTGGGTACAGTTAAACACAGGTGTGGTGCAGGTGGGGCCTGTCACAATAACATATTTTAATGATGATTAGGGTTGGGCCAGTCACAATAACATTTTAATGATGATACATGTTCCTAGAAACTATCACAATAAATGACAGAATCGTTGATCATGTTTTTAAATGATATTAGAGCATCATATTTGAAGTATGTTCTTTTTAAGAGCAACTAACTTTAAGTTGCAAGAATATTGATTGGTGGCAGTGAAACGCAGAACAGAGTGATATCTCCAACAGAATGTCCTCTTTTTGCCCATGTACAAGGCTAGAATGTCTGTAATATTCCCTCTGAATTTCCATGCGAGTATTCACACAAACTCCCTGAGCGTTCTTTGAACCACGGCGAGCAACAGATATGCACACGGTGGTCAAACTAATATCATACCTGAGACCATAACACATGATGTGATATACTGTAGGTACTGAATGTGACAAAAAAAAAGTTAAGCCGCCTGTATTTTAATCGCTTTATAAGAAGAGGATACGAAAAACACAAAATGCGCAAAAAGCTCTGGTTTGATTTTTTTTTTAATGCACTGCATACATTTCCTGTGTGCTGAGGTGAAAGCAGTACGCAATTGGAAAATTGAATGGCTGACTGAGAATTGAAAACATACGTTTTTGTTTTTTTCACGATTTTTGCAGACAGGCCAAGTACACCTGCATAAGATTTTCTGTTGCATCAATAATAAAAAAGGGTTCTTACTTCCTGGCAATTGTGGTGACACGTATCCTCCTCTGAGTGTTGGAATGCTGGTATTGGGTTACAAACTGGACTGCCCCCCGGCCACCCTGTGGGATTGGTGCATTGTGCTGCATATAGCGAGACAGCACATAACTATAAATTCGCCACAAGACTACAGCCGTACCTCTTTTCAACGTACCCCATTTACGTTTCCCCCCTTGTTACATTCACAATTCAAAGTCCAGATTTCACATAACTCATTTTTCATTTGCCAATTTTGCGAACAACGAACACCTTTATTAGGTAAGCCTCCTTATCGGCCATTTTAGTGGAAATGGTTACAATAAACTACCGTTATAACGTACAGATTTGTTATGTCCCTTGAGGTACGTTGTAGTGAGGTTCGACTGTACTGTATTAACTAATGTTATGTTTACTCAGTCAAAAGAAATGAATATTCCTGAGCTTGAGGCCCAAGCAAATATGCTTTACCTGATTCACCACTTCAAAATAAATGCCCAAAGTGGTGGAAGGACTAAGACTGCACACTTTCCACTGGCTTGTGCCACCAACGCCCATCTCCTACACAAAACAGTGAATTGTGAAGAGTGACAGCGAGCCCCCAAATAACATCAATAGAATACAATGACTTACATTCTCGGATACGCAGGAGCCCTTTGAGTTGAGCGATACGCAAGGTCCAATGGCCCCGCAAACCTTCAGTTCTCGTGAAGTCTGCACAGACACAATGACACATTTGTAAAGCTTTGGAATACACAATCATGGAAACGTGACCACTGATCAAAACGTCAACATTATTCACTTCAATATTGCGTGCAGAAATAGACTCAGTTGAGAATTGTGAGCACAAAATCACTTGTTTACCTTGACCTCCATGATGCCTCCAAAGGCCATGCGGAAGTCGCCGTTATAATCTTTGTTGAAAACTCTCTGGAAAGTTTGCTTGAACAACGAGGTATTGAAGGAGTCTCCCATGACTATGTGTCCCCTGAGAGTAGAGCAGAGACCATTCTCATCTTTTCATTACTTGCAGCTTGCATTTTAAGGACCCAGACTAATAGTACTGAATGTGTAATGCAGACTAGGAATGCACATTGTTTGGTTAAAGTGTTTACGTTTCAGTCATTCATACAAAAAAAAAGCACATATTGTCCATCTTCTGTTCTGTACACTACCTTGCTAAACGAGAATAGATCGCAAAAGTAGGAAGAGTGGAATACCTGTCTGTTTGCATAGTATTATGTACGTAACACTCAAATAAACAATCCCGCAGCCATCAAATGTTTGGCTGTCATTTGCTGACGTACCCAGTGAGATTAGATAAACATTTCATTTCCAGCAGCCCAGTCTGGTCCAAAGCACAGGCGTAGATGTCAATACTGTGGCCGTTTACTGCTGATCTGTTGGCTAAGGCTTCATAGTACTGCATTTAAAAAAGAATATGAAGACAGTGGGGATATTATTTATTGTATCATGTTGAGTCCAAAAAGAGCTTATCATTGAACACCGTTAGCCATGTTTTGACTCACCTTTGTAGCCTTCTTCAAGTGGCGAGCGTTATCCTTCTGAATGTCATGCCAGGAGCGGATGGGGGTTTTCAGCTCGTCTCCCACCACCATTCCGGGGCCCTGAGTGGGGGGCCCACCGATGAAGAGCATGACGCGAGCACCAGTGTTGGGGAATGTGCCCTAAGAGATTGTTACCACATAAATTCAAACGTCAAATGCAATAATCACATTTAATTAAACAGCGAACATGAGCATTGAACACGACAGCTGCGACATTTAATCACTCAATCTATAAGCAAATTCATAGAGAATTATTTTAACTGAGTAATTATGTCCAGACCTTGTTTCATTTTAAAAGATCGCACAAATCCTTGAAATTTCAGCGCCTTAACAAGACATTTGCAAACATCAGATTTTACTTTGGAAAACAACGGACAGCAATTTTGTCTATTTTCTGACATGTTACAGCACAAATCAGTCATTTAATCATACAAATCGATCTATATTTTCTGCACTGTCAATTTGAAAAATGCTGTTTTTAAAATCTGTTGATTGACAAAATAATTGAGATTTATGGATTATTTAAGTTTTTTTTTTTTTGCCTAGTGAACACTTACAATTTTATTCGTGACATTGTTTTGTATTCCAGTATTATTTATACAATGCAGCGCAAGAGATGTTCACAGATTTTCAAGTTTTTCATTAGAACAGGCATGTTGAGAGAAGGGATTCTTGTTGATGCCAATGTGAATGATGTTGAAAGCAAGGTCTTCCAGGAAACCAGCTTCAGCATAAACAGCCCCTAGGAATATGCGAAGATTCAGAAACATGCACTTGCATGTTTAGTTTAGGTTATGTCAGAATAAATATAAGAAGAACTCATCGTAGAGAACAATATTTTGTTGTCGTTGCTGCCTCACAAGTGTCAAGCTGGCATGCCTCCGGACAAACAATCCAGTGTGAAGTCGTGGCCGAAACCTAAATTTAATCTAATCAGGCCTCTTTGCTTGGCTAAAGGGGAGCGGTCGGTTGCACTTGCATTACATAATCGTACAGATTAGAGGATAATGACGGGTAAGGGGAAAAGACAGAAGGCAAACATAACTGGCCTTTGAGCTAGAGAATTACATGTACTGTTTCTGCACAAGATAAAGATTCTGCAGAGAGTTCATCACTGAACAGCAGCACGTGGAGGAATCAACAGAAAGAGGCTGAAGTTCAGTGCACACGGCGCTTCCTTAAAAATGACTGCTTACACAGTGAGATCCCAAAAAGAAAAGGCTTTCATTTTGCAGATGAAATATGATCACATTCTAGTTCACCTTCGTTAAAAATAAGGCACTTTATCGTCTAGTAAAGGTTTGTGCACACAAAATGACTGTCAACGTTCCCTTGCACTGCATTTACATAACACAATGACATTCAAACATTTTTTTAAAGATGAGCCAAATATTTTTTTCTCATTTTTATGACATTCTAATAAATTGGGTACGGACAGTAAATGCATCATGAAACTTTTCTCTTCCATAATGGGTCAATTTCTTCTTTAATATTGATATGATATTCACTTTGTAGCTTTGGTAATCAGGGTACAATACCTCCAGCAGACCAACAGCAACAGACAGCGCAACACCAGTTGATCGGAGAGGCCTTTTACCCTGGGGAACAGGCCAGGGGTCTCTCTGGAGCTCCCCCAGTAAATCGGTCAGATTCATATCAACTTTGTGCACAGGCTGAAGGAACCTGAATATCAAGGATGAGACAATTGCCATTTTAAATAGTGGGACTTTTAGAAACAGTTTCAATTCACTAAGGGAAAGCAGCAAATGGGGTGTCGCTACTCCTTCATACCTGCAAGAGGCTGCAGCATCTTGAGGTGCAGGAGGGCGCCCTGGCTGTCCTGCTACAGAAGGCTTTGTTAAACCCAACATCTCCTGAAAAAATGAAGAGATTTTGTTGAGTGGCATTTTTGACATTTTGTACTATCGGTGTATTCAGCAGTACATACAACGAATGATGGCACCAAAGTCTGCTTCAAGGCAAGTGTGAGCCGCAGGCGTATTTATTTTGACTTAAGTTGTAGGGGAAACAGCCCTCTGGAGTTAAACAAAATCGAAGTGTGCAAACCGCTGTCGGACTTGGTATCAGGAATTCTTCTGAGTCTCACCTTAGCAAGCATCTCTCGGTCTGTTTTCCATGTACTCCAGCTTTGTTTTTGTTTTAATGTCAATAGTTACAGTGAGAATCCTCATTCATCATCGTCTTACGTCACCCACCTGAATCTGTTTGGAGGTGAGATCCTTGGTGCCCCTGAATACGTAGCTCTTGGAGATCAACTCGCAACTAAGCTCATGAACCTGGACCATTCGTCCGAAAGTGATGAGGCCCACTAAAGCATTGGGAGGCAGAAGACTGAGGGACATCTGAAGGGACTCCTTCAAAGCCTGGAGGTCTTCTTCTTCCAAGCACGTGTCTACTACATAAAGGAAGATCAGTGGAGCTGAGGGTCCGCGCTGTAAAAAGGAGAAAATTGCACATGATTCAGTGTTGTTTCAGAATGTGTGGTATGCTAATGTCCAAAATAGAATGTTCATGGGTCACATTGTACTATCCCTCGGTCCATGCATGAGATGCTGTCACAGTAACAAAGTGTGTTGCCTGTACCTGTACTATGTACTCAATGGTGGAAAACTGCGGCATGAGTTCAGCTGGTTGGTTCACTTCTGATATTCCCGTATAGGAAGGAGGGAACTGCAAACATACAGAGATGCACATAGGCAAAATAAGTAGCTACGTATGCTTCAAAACATCCTGCGATCATCAGTACTTACAGGGTTTCTCTGGAAGCAGAAGTTACAGGCCCAAATCTTTGCTCTGAAGTCAACTTGACTGTTAAAAAATGGATAAAAAAAACAAACAGGTTTGTTATGCATCTAAACACAGAAAGAATAATGTGCTATACTTTCTATGGCCAAATTGGATTTCGGCCGTGGTTTCTGTTAGTTAATGATGAGTAAATATACGACATATAACGGAGTGAACATGAAATACTAGATGTCTTTTTCTACTGTGCCCCAGACAGCACTCTGGAACAAAAATATAATGATTAGGAACAAGAGCAATAATCAAAACCAGGAATCACCGAATAGTTTAGCATGCCACATCCACTCTGCAAAATACAACACTCCACCCATTGACAACAGGCTACCATATTTCATCTATGCCGCATGTCATACAAAAAGCATATTTGAGAATAAACATGACCTTGACCTTGATATATTTCAGGTGAAAAAGCTAACAAACGGAATTGTTTTGATCATTTGTAAATAAATAATGTACCTTAATATTTATTCACTTACTGGTAAGTCAAATTCAAATTGCAAGATTCTAAATTCAACGAAAATGTTTGAAGAATCTAAACTTATACTGCCTATTTTCTTTTGCTTCATGAGGCTTTTTGTGACACTCCCAAAAACAAACAAAAAAACTCAAGCTGCTGTCATGCATGATGTATTTCGGGAAAGCGTGATATGCTTTTGGTTTGTTTTGTGACATTTATTCCAAACGAAGAACCCAGTTTCAAAAAATAAGAGTTTAACCAGCGAACACAATATTCATGTACAGTAGATATGATATTACATTTATAAAAATCTCACATCAGTATCATGCCAGAATTTTCTCTTAACTCTTAATATTAACAATGGAAATGTTTTTAATTACACCTTGTTGGCCAATCACAAAAGGTCAGCAAAAAACTAAAACTACAATTGTTAGTAAACACTTTGTGCAGGTGTAACTTACCACAGCGGATTGAGCACTGCCTTGCAGTTGGCTCGGCTGCACATGACAGGCTCATATTGGACTGGGGGCAGGTCGGGCCTTTCCTTGAGTGGTGTGAAGAGACACGAGACAGGCACCACAAGCCTGGTCGCTTCTAGTCGGCTGGAGGGCCAAAGGTTCCAACTGAATCTCACGCCATCCCTGTCCTCATTCTGTTGGATGAATTCCTGGTAGGTGGCCATCAGCAAGCTTCAGCAGCGTAGAGGGTCAACAGAGGACAATATGAAGATGACACTCACACAAAACCTGCTTCTAGTTTTATCTAGTCTAAAACAAACAGTAGCAGTGTTTGAATTACATTTCAATGTCTAATTTGAAAATATGACGCACAAATGCACCCCAGAGAAACCTGATCAACGAGTTATGGTGAGTGTGTGAGACATTTTACTAATGTTTTACTCCACCTTTGTTTGTGTGTGTTAATGACATTTGGCTATGCCTTCAGCAAGGAAATTATTATCCTTCTGCTGTAACAGGACACTAATTGCTAGTAGAGGACACACTGTTCGCATGTCCAAATGTGGAGCGGAAAAAATACGCAACTCAAGAAAATTATGTTTGGGTTCTCACGACTTGTGGTCTTAACTTGTTACTTAATTTATGACCACGATTTTTCTAGGGTTGGCACATTTGAATAAAGCCATCATTTAAAAAAAATGTGTTTGCTCACAAAGGACTCAGATGTCAGCATTTAATTTTCCTCGCAATAGTAGCCCATCAATTTCTGTGGATTTATTGCTACATCGGCATTGCCTCATTACATTGCCGAGATGTGATCGAACAAGTTGAAGGACGAAGAATTGAAATTCAAATGTCGGTATTAGTACATGACATACAATTAGGCAAGACTTTTTCAGTCTTTAAATTACTCATGGACGAAACCGTCTGAAAAAAAAAATCAAAATAACCTAAACGATCAGAGGTATACTATACTGCAAACGTAATGCTCTTGAGCGTTGAGCATAACAAAAAAATCTTTCAGATTTGAAGCCTTGACACATAGAAAATGTTGGGCAAGGAAAGGGTTTTGCCATCCTAAAGTACTCTACACCATCAACGTCCCATACAGTACACGAGACCAAACACTTCGTGTTACACTTCGAATACAAAAGGTAACAAAAGCCTTATCGTGAACGATATATACTTAAAATTAGTACAATAAAAGAAAACAAAACGTTTTCTATCCGTGGTTTGCTAACACAACCTGTAACCGAATGCAGGTAGTCCGGTATGCTACACCGCTAACGGAATTTATTTAGCATTAGCCCATCTTCTGACAACCCCTCCAATCTGCTATACATTGTCTCGTGGATGAAATCATCTTACCTTTAATACTAGAGTGACGTCCGTATCAGCGTTTATTCTATTAAAACAAATGTAACATTTGGACCTCAAAAACATAAGATAGACAAGCAACAGAACACAGAGGAGACCGCGAATGTTCACGACGAGCCGGCTTGTGCTCTCTGTAAAGTGACGTGTAACTCCAAGTTTCGACAGTTCCAATTGGTTTCGATATCAATGACGCAAAACGGGCGTATCCGCACGCATTCGGAACAGGAAGTTGCCCTCCACACAACGCGAGTGATGGTGCATTCCAGCTCTTGTCAGAAGTCGGAATTTCTAATTTAGTCAGGAAATAATATTTACAAACTCTGACTCTAGCTTCCAGGATCAATCGAAAGTAAAACTCTTTTGCATGTTTTATTAAATTATTGTAATACATGCAATTGAAATTTGACCATTATCAGGGTCTTGACACTTTACCTTTAAAAATACGTTGTATGGTTGTTATGTAATCATATACTGTATCTGATTCGGGATACATGCATGTCATTACTGTATACATTAGATAAATGTCTACTCATGTCCCAGAAGTGAACTAGCAGCAGCATATTGGTCAGAAGCATAAAATTAGCAAAATGTTTCAATTAAAGTTGATTATTTATTTAAGTCTATTGTATAAGCAGCTCTGTTTATTGTTGCACGTTGTCATAATTTTTTTCGATACAATTATTTTTGATCGTTGTTGTTGCAGTTTTTGGAAAATTGCGTATAAACCAGATCTTTTGTTACTTTTAATAGACCTAGTTATTCAGTACCTCATTTATTGTACTCTCACTTGATTAAAAGCAAAGGCATATCACGGGGTAAAGGCATATCACGCTAACAGAATAATAGAATAATGTAAAGACATGCACGGCAGGCTGAATGAACACTCTAAATAGTCCTTAGGTGTGAATACAGTATGAGCGTGGATGGTTGTTCGCCTGTGTGTGCCCTGCGATTGGCTGGCAACCAGTTCAGGGTGTCCTCCGCCTACTGCCCGAAGACAGCTGAGATAGGCTCCAGCACCCCCCACGACCCTTGTGAGGATAAAGTATATCGCAAAATGGATGGATGTAAATAACACTGCCAGAGGAGTTGGGATGTGAGCGACAAACTATGGGCAGGACTAGAGGGCGCCAAATTATTCTTATTATTTTGCGGGCGTGAATCGGTGATGTCATCCAAAAGAGCATGCAAGAGACCCTTCTTTCACTAGTTTTCAAATATCCCTTCGCTTTTAAGGTCCAAGTAGAAGCAAAGACAAGCATAAAACACTGGAGGACATTAGATGGCGCTGCGAGTACTCTTTATTTTTCATGATGACCAGACACACACAGAGAGAGAGAGAGAGAGAGAGAGAGAGAGAGAGAGAGAGAGAGAGAGAGAGAGAGAGAGAGAGAGGTGGTACAGACGGTGACCACGGGCTCTCCTCACCAGCTCTCATTGTGCGAGCAGGCGTGATCCTGAACGCTCACTATTTCTCGCGTTCTCGCGAACTGTAGCTGGGGGACGGGGGTGGGAAGCAAAGTGAAGAGAGGCATCCACCTCGACCGTGGGGATGTTACAGTGACGGCAAAGCGTCCTTCCAGCACTCAACCGGCATCGTCAGCTGTTGCGTCTGCAGTGTGGTGAGCAGCAGCCGTGTCGAGAGCAAAGGCAGTGTCGAAAAACTATGTCACCGATGTTAAGACGATAACCTTTATCCACGAATCAATCGGCGAGCTGATGCGAGCAGGGACTACCGGCAAACCGCTGAGTATTTTCCGCCCTTTGGAGGAGCTGTACCAATGGAGAAAGCGACTACACCGCCCCAGCCTCAGGTGCAGCTGTCACTAGCCAAGACCGACAGTCCGGCGGACGACGTCTCCGGCTTATCCGATGAGGACCTGCTCAAGTGGACCAAGGAGGACCTGGTGAGGCGTCTGAGACGCTCCGAGGCCGACAAGATGAGCGTGATTCTGGACCACGGAAATCTCATCCGAGAGGTCAATCGCAGCTTACAGTTGCACTTGAACGAGATCAGGGGGCTGAAGGTGAGGAGGGGAGCATTTCGTGAGGGATGAGATCATGTAGCTGTAGCATTAGAGCGCACCTGAGTGCACGCACAGTCGTGGGCGTGATGAGCTGCAAACATGGTGTCAGACTCGAGATTATCCCGAAGTTCATTGTGTCACTCTGTGGGTCTGCATTTGGTTACTTGTACAGAGAGTACAGTATGCAGCTTACAAATAGTCCAAGGCACAATGTGGACATTGTTTACAGTTTAAGCAGAAATCCAGCCTGGTGCAGCATCACTTGAGAATCATTTGCCTTTCTAGGAGACATTGTCACCTTCCCACCCATCCAAGCTACCTAATTACAATGGAAAAGATTGGAGGCTATAGGGAAACTAGAGAGCCAGAGAGGACCAATTAAAGAGTGTTAAATTGTTGCACAAAGAGGAATGAAGTGGAATCCTTGCTAGAGGTGAGATGGTTATGTATTAGGGCATCGCACTAAGGTTATATGTTGCACCGTCTCATAGTTTTACCTGAGGGTGAGGCTCCTACAGATCTTTGTGATGTATTGTACAATGAATGCCACACAACGAGTCAGTGCATTGTTGGGTAAGAGAGAAAGAATTAGGATTTTATTGCAATATTATTGCATGCAGTGGTTCATATATTCCACAACCATGCAATGGTATTAGAGTGGAAATCATTGTAGCACTGTACTTTGACGTACAGACAAATAATTTAACATTGTATCAAAACACAAACACATTTAGAATGTCTTCTGTCTCTGATTAGCATTAACAATGCTGCCAGTCCTTGGGCCCAAGGGTCACTTCAATGAATCTGCCTTCCTCTCATGTTTCTATTTCTCCCTGTCAGGACATCAATCAGAAGCTACAGGAAGACAACCGCGAACTGCGAGACTTGTGCTGCTTCCTGGATGATGACCGGCAAAAAGGAAAGCGAGTGTCCAGGGAGTGGCAACGTCTGGGCCGTTACAGCTCGAGCATTATGCGCAAAGAGGTGACCCTCTATCTCCAAAAACTCAAGGAATTAGAGCTTCGACAGGAGGAGGTCATCCGCGAAAACCTGGAGCTCAAAGAGCTCTGTCTCCTCCTGGATGAGGATAAAGGAATAGTAGGTGGAAGTGGAGGAAGTGGTGGAATATGCGTGGGGTCCCGAAACTCCATAGACAGCCAGAATAGTTTGCTGCTGGTTCCCGGGCAGGGGCTCCTAATGAGGGATGTTGGGGATGGGAGCAGCACCTCTAGTGCAGGGAGTGCTGACAGCTCAGATCACCATCAGCATAAGCAAACTCACATGGCTGTTGGAGTGGGCGGTCTCGGAATTTCAGGGGAAAAAGGGAGTCCTGAGCTGACGCATAAACCCAGATGTAGCAGCATCAGTGCCATAGGAGGAGCAATGGCAGACAGGGAGGTGCCTAGCCCTGACCACCCGGCTGGGCGCAACCGGAGCACAAGTCTGGAGTACCCGTACACTTTGCCCCAACTCTGTCGACCACGTTGCGGCTCGATATCAGTGCCTGACCACAGCCGGGCCATGCGAGGCTTGAGCCCAGAGAAATATGGAATGAACGTGGGACGGAGTAGTCCAGAGCAGCATCCAAAGCACTACAGCTCTGACCTTGTTTTAGGCCAGAGGCAGCACTACTTGAGCCAGGGTGGCAGCGGTGACCTCTACCAGAGGCACCACAGGAGCAGCATTAGCAGTACCGGTTGTGAGAGCCCTGAGCCTCGACATGCACATTTAGGGACCGGTGAGCACGTTGAAAAAAGTTGTGCAGTCCAAGGGGGCAGTCCTGAGACTCATAGGCACCAATACAGTTTGAGTCCTGACCATGGGAAGTTTGGCAGTCCAATTAGAGACGCGCAGAGGAGGTCCGCTGGAGACGAGTTGTCACCCCATCATCGGAGCATCTACAACGGAATGAATGGTACGTTTACATGCATGTGAATGAATCCTATAAATGAAATGCAATATTATCAATTATTTAAGAACCTCACAAATGCAGTGCCTGATAGATTAGGGTGATGGGAGTTTGGCACTTTACTTGCATTTTGGTCCAGAAAGCAATATGGCCTTAAAGCGGAAGTCAACGACCAAATCTTCTTTACAATTATATTTTGTACGTTCGATTCAACTCCACTTGTCTAAACATGGCATTCTCATTGACATTGCATTTGTGGAATATGAATTAGGCAGCAAAATCCACCGGTTTTGATCAATCTCAGCCATTTTGCTACTTGCTGTCAACTGAAAATGGCAACACAGTTGCTCAGGGCTTAGGTAAAGATCCATCAAAGATTGCTCCACAATCACAATTTTACAAAGTAATGAGAATACTGTGTTTAGACTACTGGGGCTGCATATAACACATTACTGTCAAGAAAATTTAACTTCCCCTTTAAAAGATCCCAAACAACCCAGATGAAATGTTTTTTTTTAAAAATCTGTGTTCAAAAGATTCAATCTGTACACCCTCCAAGGCACACAACTTGTTTTTGGAATAATTCTTAAGAAAAAAAAAACCCAATTGGAATTCCTCAATTTAATTTAAGAATGAACACATGAATGGGCGGCCCGGTAGTCCAGTGGTTAGCACGTCGGCTTCACAGTGCAGAGGTACCGGGTTCGATTCCAGCTCCGGCCTCCCTGTGTGGAGTTTGCATGTTCTCCCCGGGCCTGCGTGGGTTTTCTCCGGGTGCTCCGGTTTCCTCCCACATTCCAAAAACATGCATGGCAGGCTGATTGGACGCTCTAAATTGTCCCTAGGTGTGAGTGTGGGCGTGGATGGTTGTTCGTCTCTGTGTGCCCTGCGATTGGCTGGCAACTGATTCAGGGTGTCCCCCGCCTACTGCCCGGAGATGGCTGGGATGGGCTCCAGCACCCCCCGCGACCCTAGTGAGGATCAAGCGGTTCGGATCGATCGATCGAACACATGAATGAACAGTGTGACTTTGGGACGGATTTCTTCATAACGGTTTATGAATAAAGCCTAATGTTACAAGCACTCAAACCACAAATGTGCAAAGTTATTATTCATGGTGAACAGTGTGACTTAGGGACAAATGTCCTCATTATGGTTTGTGAATAAAGCCTAATGTTACAAGGACTCAAAGCACAAAAATGCAAAGTTATTATTCATGGTGCAATTTTAGGAGATCATATTGTGGGATGAATATCAAAAACAACCTACCAAGTTGGCCGGTGTTAAAGTTGGCCGATGTTAAAATACCCCACAGTGGCTGATAATCATTTCTGGGGTCCGGGGGAAAAAAGGTGCTGAGTGGCACAGAGCTGGCAGACACTAAATGTGTTCTCAAGGTGAAATGCATGCCTGTCTTTGCAGCAATAATAATACTACAATAATAATATTTTTTAAAAATGGGGAGAAAAGACAAAACACAACACAATGTCAAAATTTCATAATGTATGCTAAACACGCATAACTTTATGGAGGATGGTTTGTCAAAACATAAAAGATCTGCAATGATCTGTTTCACCATTCCTGTCTTTTTGTCCTATTGCGCTAATACAGACTTGTTCATTTCCGCTGTGGGAAATGCTGTTCTTTGGTGTACAACATCCATTTGTATTTTAAATCATCTTCACTTTCTATTGTTACCATTATCTTTAATTTATTTGAGTGCCCCGATGTTAAAACCTTAAATTGCTCTGGATTCATTTTAAACTGTTTTGCTTCAGAGATGATTGTCTAGTACAGTTGTAAACATTCCTCCACCCTCTCCCCCCTGGTCATTTTGCAATCTCTGTGGATTGCAGTGGATTATTGTAAAGACACACACAACTTTTCATTTGGGTCATCTTCCTGTTTCTTCTTTTGGTGGAGGCCAAAGTGCACTCCCTAATGTGGTATTTTCCAGTATATCATTCTTGAATTGATGATATGTTTGCAAAGTGTATTGCCATATTACTTCTTAATTGTCAAATTTAAGTGCTCAGGACACTCACTGGCTTTCAGATCTGGTGATTTGTCGATTGGCAAAGCAGCTGTGAATTGAACTCGAAGAGAAACATGTGCAGCAAATAGTGTTTATCCAGGTCCATATGGACTTCATTAAACCTGCTACCATGAGTTAGTCATTACAGTGAATGAGTTGTGATAAAGTCATATTGTATAATGGCTATTTGTTACCCTGGTGATTTATCTACCTATAGCATGACCCCTCTGGGACTGCTCTCTCTTCGCCGGCCTGACAAAGGCACATCAATAGACCATGATATTTTCACTTAGATCATGATATACAGCCCTGACTAAAAAATCTCTGCGAATGAATGATGAATGTATTACCATTGATGTTCACGTAACGGTTCATTGTTGTTTTTTTAGGTGAACGTAAAGCAACAAGACAAAATGTCAAAATGTTACGTTTGAAAACGTCTTGAGTAAGACCCATGTGTTGAAGGTTGTCGTGCCTATGTCTGTTTGAGTCATCCCCTGAGCCATCCTTGCATGTTCTTTTTTTGGATGAAGAATGAATTTAATTCTTATGACGTTGTAGTGCATTCCACTTTCTGGGATTATCCTGTAAGCTCTTTGCACAGTATTATTTCAATTTTTATAAACTTGTGTGTGTGTGTGTGTGTGTGTGTGTGTGTGCGTGAGATGGCTGTCTCTGTAGCTGTGTTGTTGTTGACAAATGAAAGTCTCATGTTCATGTGGCACTCAACAGTGCACAAGTTTAAGCCTTTTAAATTCCGGACAAAAACAACACTCTGACCTCTGCTCTGCATTTGTAACTTCTGTGAGGCTTATCACACATTTTATTTCTAATTGTTTTTTTTTTTGCAGCAGCAGCAAAAATAATGGAATTCCCCCAAACCACCAAAAACACCACTTTTGCAAAGTCAACATTAAGAGTAATTCTACTGTCTCATCCAAACACAGGAGACAATCTATTAATCAGGCTTTTGAGAATTACTCAAAAAGTACTTGTAATATAACAAGTGCCAAGCCTATGGCCCTAATCCTCTTCCGTAGAACTAGCAGCATACGAAAAAACAAAAACAAAAACTACACAATGTGCAATAACATGGAAAAAAAAGAACATTTGATAGTAAAACATAAGTTCCACACCTCGATATAAAGGTATAGAATTTTACATTCAAAATGATTATTCACTCCATAAATAATCATCCAATAACTGACCTGAAAGGTTACATCTTTTACCATATTTGCACAGCAGAGCTTTTCTTTCACAAGCAAAGCGACTTCATCAGTTTTTCTGATTCAGCAATCACAAATTCTGCATATTAATTTAACCTGTTGAGATGATTTCCCTGTGACTGACTGGCGATCAGTTGAGGGTGTAGTCTGCCTTCTGCCCAAAGTCAGCTGGTATAGGCTCCAGCAACTCCCCGCAACCCTGTTCAGGATAAGCGGTGTTGAAATTGGATGGATGGATGTTGAGATGATCAGCGCAGAAAAAAAGCAACATTTGCTGGAAAGAAAATGGAACCTCTGCCATGAGATGCACAAATGTGTTTTTGGCCATTTGTGATCTAGACCAACATAAGAAACGTAACTTGATTGTAGAATTTGTAGTTGTCTAATTTTAGCAGGCTATTCATTTTGTTGAAATTTGCTTGCCACTATGTTTGTGACTCTTTCCTCGATGTTTCAGTTGCTATGCAGTTGCTGAGGCTCTTTTATGCTTTAGTTCTTTATTCTGCCATATCGGCTTGATAGTATATGAACGTGGATTATTCAGGCACACGTTGTCAGTACGTCGAGCTTCCTCCCAGTAAGAATGTCAGCTCTCTTCCATGTCTTCTGCCTCCAGCCCTGCTCTCTGACTTTGTATTTTCCTAGATAAAGACTTTTACTTTTCAACTTCCGTGTCTGCTTCTGGGTCCTAATTCCGCTCCCCATGTGACAACTATGCACAGTAGATGGCCATCTCTGCAAAACATGCATCGAAACTGTGAGTGAGCTCAGTTACGGCAGTCCAGGAATGATCAAGGAAGGAAGAGGAATTCCATTGCATTCTCCTACCTTTAGGTTGTTCATATTAGTCACATTGAGTCAGTTGCTAAAATTAGGTTTCCTTCGAGCTTTTTAGTCCATTCACTTTTATGAAAAGGTCTTTCAAGCAATAAAATACCACAAAGTACTTTGAATTAATTAACACGAACAATCTCCCTGTGTTTGTCAGTGAGCAGGGTTATGCAAAGGCATAGAGCAAAAGACATTCAGATTTCAAGGTTGTTTCTTCTTTACATTCATGTTAAAAAAGCAAAACCTTTAGCTATTCATTTGAGAGCTTAATGATAGAAAGGCATTTATAGGGGGTGGCTGGTGGTGATCACTTACAGCACAGGTGTCAAAGTCAAGGCCCGAGGGCCAGATCTGGCCCACCACATCATTTTATGTGGCCCGCGAAAGCAATTCAAACATGGCAAATTCCATGAAGCTTGCTAAAATATGTCCCAAAATTTCAAATTCTCATATGTAATAAATGAGAGAGACATTGTAAGCATTGTTTTGTTGCCAAACACCCCATTACAATCACTTAAACAATAGTTTACGTGTAGTTCTTTATGATTTCAATCATAATGGCCCTCCAAGGAAAATGGTCCCTAAAATGTGGCCCGTGACCAAAATGACTTTGACGCCCCTGACTTACAGTATCTACTTTATGTGTAATTTGGCTTCGGATCCATATTTAATTCATGATTTTCAAGATATTTTTGTTCAACTGATGTAACACCAGAATTTATCATCTGGGATCATTCAAGGGCATTATCTCAATTAAGAGTAGTGTGCCTTGATGAAGTAATATGCAAGTTGCAATATTGGTTTTAACTTGTTAAATATGGTCTAAAATTAAATAATTGCTTTTGGTCCGAGTTAAAGTTCAACCTTTTGCAGGCCATAAGCTTTTAAGTTGTTCTTTCCCTGTTCCTTCTCTGTCTTCCTTCCATCATAATTGGTTTGCAGTGTTAAATACAGCTGTTCAATTCAGAGAAAAAAAAAATTATGACAAAGCACTCTTTCTGCAGGATGCTGGAGGATGTACTGATTGGCAGGCTAAGCAAGGGAAAGAGGATTGAATATGTATTTGAGTGGATTATGGCTTTCCCTCTCCCCATCCCCTTCCATCCAGCTTTCCGCCTTCTTCACTTATTTCTTTCTTCTTCTCACTCCACTCTGTCCACTTCCTTTCCACTTGTTGGATGTAAAGCCTCCCCGATAAATTGTGGAGTGTCACATCCTTAGCGACTCATGAAGAAACCCAAATGTTTGTCACAGCTGCTCAGATAAAAAAGGGTTTAGAGAAGCATTTGGCGCTGTAACTCTAATGGATTAGTATTATTAGCAGAAAGCCTCATCTGGACAGCTATTATGTCAGCTTTGTCGTTCACGAGGCCGTGAATTTGCAACAATAGCATGACGTCGTCTAGATTGGCTTAGTCAGGCACATAAAGTTGTGTTTTTATTACCTATACCTCCATTTAAAACATATCCACACAGTCTGCTGCAGCTCATTTCACTTTTAAATTCAAGGTGGACTCCCTTTGCATGCAGTAAAGAGAGGGTTTAATTCTCAAGGTGGATGTCTATCTAAATGTTACCTTTAACGGCTATCTTGGTATTTGAATATGTAATCACACCTGAGATGAATTATCCCCAACAACCTTGTCTGTAAGCCATAAAAGCAGCCATTAGCCAAGGAGTGTATGATTGGGCATTTTGTTCACGAATTTGGATGCATATCATTGTCATATTAAATCAAGATGCAGCTAGCTTCGTCTTCTTAATCCGCTTCTTGGATGGTACAACCAGTGTCATCGTGCTTCTTTGCTGCATGGTAAATATTAATTCCAGACAGCAGCAGTGACAACTGGGATCAAAGTGTTTTACGTCACTATCAAGAAAACAAATAGGATTTTGTGAGGCTAAGTAATCATGATGGCTGAAAGTAGTAAAATCAAGTTTTGCGGAGAAGAGAAGATAAAGATAAGAAAACCTTTATTTGTCTCACAATGGAGAAATTCCCAATTTACAGCAGCAAAATTATGAAAGGGAGAAAGTAGAAGACAAGGATATTAGGTTGACCATATTGTGATTTCCAAAAAGGAGGACACTCGGCCAGGCCTCAGGATACTGAAGTGGTACTCAAAGATGCCATAAATTATAACTAGTATATTTGAAGTAGGGCTGCATGATATTGGAAAAACATGCACTCTGTGATATGGGTGTTGACTATTGCAAGATCAACATGATTGCGATACATAACATGTACTGAAATAAATGGCATCTTTATTATCTCATGAACAAAGGACATTTTGTCCCGAGATATTGCTCCCCTGTTCGCTGGCGATGCACATTTGAGGTTGCATCCGAGTGGTCAAAGTTAGATATTATACCTCCTCCTTATGTGTAGAAAATAAATCAAAACTACATAGCAGTAAGTCTTTTTTTAAGTCTTACTTAAATATGACAATGTTCGAAATAGTACCTCTTCTGTCATGGAGATCTGTAGGATTGAAAGGGACAGTTATTTATTTATTTATTTATTTCTGTATTTGGCTACATGTCAGGTATGCTGCACCTGCGTGTGACTTCGTACCAGCAAGTCCTTTATGCCATTTGACTGACACCTCGGACATACTGATGGCAGCTCACTGAAAATGTCACTTCAGTCTTTAGTTTTCTTCCTCATAATTGTTTTCTCCTCCATCCTGTGTTCCCGGGTCTAACAATTAAGGACCCGTCAACTTTGCAGACAAATTCCCTCTTCATACAGCTTTTTTTTGGTATTTTTATGTGTCCAAATGAGCTTTGACCTTTATTAGACATTGAAATATACAGTATGAACATGCGAGCTTTGCTCAGTGTTAGATTTTGTCCTCAACTCTGAACTGTAATCGTAACGAACTTCTCAGTCGAGTGACTTCAACCACATGGATGAAACACAGACGAATGAAACAGATGTTGTATCCCTTGCTTATTCAGATGGGACTCCATTCCATCCCATTCAGCAGCAGAGAGTTTTCTATCCGGCACTCACTCTTGTAACTGAGCGCACGTGCTCCACACACTCCGCCAGTAATGGTGCACTGCGCCTCTCATTTAAAAAAAAAAACTCCCCCTCTGATTAGTTTCATCCATCCATCCATTTTCTGAGCCGCTTTATCCTCACGGGGGGTGCTGGAGCCTATCCCAGCTGTCTTCAGGCAGTAGGCGGGGGACACCCTGGACCGGTTGCCAGCCAATTAGTTTCACATGTCTGTTAAATTAAACACACACTAATTGGTCTCATGAAAAACAATTAAAGTAAGACATTTTCATGGATTTCTAAAACGGCGCCAGATGACCAGATATGGTGTTACGATTTAGGCATGTCCGGGCAAAAAAAAAGAAAAAAAAGAAAAAAAGACATTCGGTCACCACCCTAAGCAGATATAGTAAAGAACTTAAAAATAAAAATACTGAGAATGAGTGTGTGCAGCACAGTGTCAAAGCATCCCATCAGACTGTAAAGATTTGATTGGTGTTGAGAATAAAATCGAAAAGAATCACTCCATTCAGAATTCATGAACTCATTAAGAATGTAAAGATGCTTCCAAATATTTTGACTTTAGTAGCTGTGTGAGTTTGCGAGCAGGCATCTTTCCGTGTACTCACATCACTCCAGCACAAATCCCCGAGGTAGGTGACAACTGTTCCACAGTAACCCCAGTCATCCGGTAGACACGCAACCTCAGTGGACTGGAGAAGGGTCTTTGTCCTTTTCAGACAGTGCCACCGGGGAATGGCTCAGTGAGCTGAAAGGAAATTAACTTGCGAGGCCA
Source organism: Hippocampus guttulatus (assembly GCF_054856545.1). Taxonomy (NCBI): domain Eukaryota; kingdom Metazoa; phylum Chordata; class Actinopteri; order Syngnathiformes; family Syngnathidae; genus Hippocampus; species Hippocampus guttulatus. The sequence goes on from NC_141269.1 coordinate 15,597,716, forward strand.
GGTAATTAACTGGAAGTTTAGACATAGCTGTCATTTAGCAGGGGCACAACTGGGCCGGAGGGAAACTGTCTGTCTGTCTGTCCCAAAGTCACCAGCAGGGACCGTATTTGTGTGTGTGTCACGTTCAGTTGAGGTGAAGTTGAGTGCCGTCCTGAGAGCTGTCAGTCTGGATGTCTCAGATGATCAGATGAGTGAAGGAGAAGTGGAAGTGCAGAGTGGCGGCTGATTTCATGATGCACGGGATGCTGGCTTTCAGCAACATAACGGCTTTGATTTTTAATCGACTCATGTTTCTCATTTTCTTGAGATTCGAACATAAACATCCATCTGTGCAAACCAGCTATATGACTTGTCTTCATTGTCATGGATGGTGAGTTGCCTCCGATCCGAGATGACTTTGGGTGAGAGGCCAGGTACACAATGGACTTGCTGCCAGTAATCGTAAGGCACGTACAGACAAACAAACCTTCACACGAGCATTTATATCTAAGGGCAATATTAGTATTCAATTATCTTAACATGCAAGTTGATGGAATGAGTCAACTTTGAGGCAGATGTGCTTACCATATATTGCATTGTGTTGCAATATTATAAAAGACTATTGTATATTATATATTTGTGTAAAAGATGTATCAGGTATATCTTTAATGTGCGAAAGTGTGAGAGTGATTGGCATTTAGATGTACAGTATGTACACATCTCAATTCCACTGATGTTACATTGTGTAAAACGTAAAACAGAATGCAGTGTCTTGCAATTGTTTTCAAACTGTGGTACAGTATAAAAAGACTAGATGTCTTATGGACAAACTGATTAAATCTCCCCCAAACCCTGCCCGCCCCCAAATATTTGCAAATTCAGAATTTTGACGCCAACAACACTTTCCATTGAAGCTGATCTAAATCTGCAAATTAAAAAAAAAAATGTGTGAAATTTTCCACATGTTAAATGGAAAATGGAGTATCATTGGGAGCATTCGCAAAAATCTTACCTGTTCACAAGCAAGGATTCGGCAAGGGTGACCCACTTTGTAAAGGAATTTACCGGTAGGTATTTAATCATCTAGAGTCCATAATATCATTAAATGATTCTGAGAATCTCTGTACCTAAGCGGCGAGGCCAAACAACAACCATGAATACCTGTGACTTTCGATCTCTTCAGTGGCACTGCATTAAATAACGGCATCATTGTGTATTGATTGTGTGTGTGTGATATTACTTCATGGACTAAGGAACACTTTGGTAAACCATTGTCAGTGAATACAGTTGGTCACTCCATCAACAAATGCAAGATAAACTTTAGACCTGCACCTCTGCACTGTGAAGCGGACGTGCTAACCAGTCAACCGCCCTGTTGGCGCCTTATGAAGCACAAAATACGGTAACAGAGACCCTGGATTGTTGAGGGAATGTGAAATATTCCACGGGAAAACTTCAACAATTAAAGTCCTCACTTCCCAAATGTGATTGTGTCAAACACGTCCCTTTGTAACTCACTGGTAAACATGCCCCTGTCCCAGCCTTTTTTAGAAGGTGTTGTGGCCATCAAATTCAAAACAGACAGAACACAATGTTTCGCACTTTGAAGTTAAACATCAACTTTTCTTTGTCGTGTTTTCGTTTGAATATAGGTTTAAAAGGATTTGCAAATACCGTATTTTCCGGACTATAAGTCACAGTTTTTGTGGGGTGCGATTTATACTCTGGAGCGATTTATGGGTGAAATTATTAACACATTATTCTATCATTTCACATGTTATTTTCACATTAAACCGCAAGAGGCCGCTCTAGACCTGTATTGATAAAACCATGATGAGTCTGACGTAAGCGACGTAGAAGAGGAAGCGCTGCATCTTCTACCTCTGGAGTTGGTGGAGTTGCTTTAAAGTGACACAGAGGATGAAGATTCCATTGGCTTTCGTGATTTGGAGTGACATTGATGGTTTGGTGAACTTGTTAGCATGTTCTTTATGCTATAGTTATCTGAATAACTCTTAATATGTTACTTGAACATACCAGGCACGTTCTCAGTTCGACGTTTATGCGTCATGTAATGTTAGCATATCGTACACTTATTCAGCGTGTTGTTTTCTATTTTATTTTTATTTTAAATTGCCTTTCAATATGGCATGTGTGTTCTTGGTGTTGGATTTTATCAAATAAATTTCCCCCCCAAAATGCGATTTATACTCCAGTGCGACTTGTATATGGTTTTTTTTCTTCTTTATTATGCATTTTATGGTTGGTGCGACCTATACTCCGGAGCGATTTATAATCCGGAAAATACGATACTTGAGTTCTGTTTTTACATTTTACTCAATGTACCAACTTCACTGGAATTTGGATTTGCCCACACCCAATTTAACCATGAAGAACATTGCACAATTCTGTGTGATGGAGTGGTCCTTATAACTGTGGAATTTTAATCCATTGTTCTGCAGCCAAGCACATCTAAAACTAACATAAATACTAAAACAAGGCAGTCGGAGTACACACTCTTCACCTTCCCCATGGTATGCCCTGTATCATGTTTTATTCATAAGCATCGAGTTGTTTGTTGCTCACATATTAAAATTGAAGAAAACCGTAGTTTATATTGCAAACGTTTGCGTAGATATTTAATCTCTGCCAATATAACTCACATGCAGACCTTGAAAACGCTAAACACACACAAAACAAATGCAGGCCTTTGTGACACGTCACACAATAAATCTCACAACGTATTTCATTTTAGTGTCCTGCTTGCTTCATATGTCTCGTGAAAGAATAAATCTTCGAAAGACAGATCATATTGGACGCACAAATTATTATTCACATGTTCACTCAGGTAAATTTGCAATTGTGCAAACACTAAACATTTAAATGTTCAGAACACTCATCAAGAGTAAATACGGTTGCAAGAGAATGTGTTGTCATTTAATACGTGCGTATCGCTACATGCTTCAATAAAAACACAAAGGCAAAAGAACTGTACACACACAACATACACAGTGTTCTCAGGCATGATCAGCCAACGGGGCTCCAATTATTCAGCTCTACTTCAGTGAGCTTCATGCTCTGATCTCTCTACAGTCTACTTTTTCCTCACAGTGAGACAAAACAGACAAGGAAACACTATCATAGAGGATATTCTTCTTTTATTTTTCTTACGTCACTTAAGAGTTTAGCATAAGGCTGCACTTACATTGATCATCAACGTACTGAGTATTACACCATCTTAAAAAATACAATTTGCCTAATTCAAACTTTCTGCATGGTAGTTTTAGTAATTATTCAGAGATGGGCACGTTCCCCTGTTTTGCCAGTCCGTCTTCCGTCCGCGACCTGGGTACCCTTCCGTCATCGTCCCTCCGTCCTTATTCATATCATAATTAGCCGAAGATGTCTGATCTATCCTGCATCTTCATGGGCTTTCCTATCCGCCCGGCCTGAATAATTTATGCACCACTTTTTCAGAGATCTGAGAAGAGTGGTCATGTGAAATTACCTTGCATTGATCTTGTAAATTGAGAGAATAGGAGAGAGGACGGGTGACAGATAAAAGAGGATTGAGAGATGAGTGGCACCAAGGAGAATGCCTCATGAGTTTACTGACTTGATGTAGACATCAATAACAACTTGATTGCCAGGTTTCACAAATGGTTCTCATACATCAGTCATCTGTCATTAATCTTCCCTTAAATCAACTTCTTTTATGTACATTCATCAAACGATTGGATTTAAATCTCCCCAAAAAATATTTTTTAATGTCTTCAATGGATCATGAACTCATGGTACAGCCCAATATACAAATATATATATCTTTGATAAATGATCCTTGCCTACAAAGTAAACAGTGACACCACCACCTTCCAAGTCAATCCCATGGATCTTTTTGTCAAGGAATATACGGCCGTGCTGAGAGGAAGTTTATGGTTGATATTATTCTGGGATAATCATGTCATCTATACACTCGGGCTTTGACTGACACCAAAACCCTTTCCCTTGAAATATCAGTCACATCACATTAAATCTTATTTTGCCATGGACATCTTGCCCATACCCAAATCCACTAAAACTGTCCAAGGGTGTTAAAAAAATCATTTGATAAATCTCCTTGTAAGGCCTCATACAGAATTTATTGGTTGATTAAGGATGTGTCATTACCAATGGAGTTTGGTTGAAAGGGATTCTAAAGGTGTCGCGAGTATGTTTTACAAGTATAGCAGATTTCAATCTTGTGATGTGTGACTGTTGACAGCAAAATAAATTTTAGCCGGTGTACCCCGAAGTCAACTCTGAGGCCGAATGCTGTATTCCAGGAAAGTGGGAAATTGGACATATCCCACACGGCTTCAAAGCATTTCAAATTGTTTTTTATACCTCAGAATACATTTTGACCTCCAGCAAATCTGCCTTCATAATTTGCTTTATTCAACCGGAGAACAAGATGGCGCAAGGGAGGTACATTGAGCCAGTGTTTGCCAACCTTTATTGAGCCAAGACATTTTCAACTTGAAAAGTCACATGGCATACCGCCAAACCGCCATGTTGCAAAAGATATTTGCTGGTCTGTATCTCCATAATCATCACTTTTGAGGAGACCTCGAAAATGTCAGGTTTGTTCAATCATTAACATTGCATTGTCAAAGAGATCAACACTTTGGATCGGTCAATAATTTGTAAAAGTAACACCCATACAGATGAACTGACCAATAGTATAGATTTGTGTCAAAAATATAGGAAATCCACCATATTGTGACACAGGAGTTCCGTCCCGACGCCAGCCATTATGGAAATAATGAGTAATGGTCTCCGTTTTGTTGAAAACAAAGCTGATGATGTAAGTCTGGTGTACTGGGGGCGGGTAAAATTTTTTTTTAAAAACGCCCTTCGTCCACTGGAACACGATAACATGGCGCAGTGCGGTCTGCTAAATCCCTAAACGCGCTCGAGGAGGCTCGGTCCAGCACGAAAATCAAGATTCGCCAGTTTTTATGCCCGAGCGCATGTGCACCATCTACAGAAATAGATGGTGCACATGGTTTCACTGACCTAACTTTTTTTTTTGTCCTGCACTATATTAGCATTGAAATTTAACCCTGTTAATAAGGTCACTGTATGAACACATTTTGGAAATTCTTCATTTATTTTCAAATGCATCATCTGCTCTGAGCACACTACATTTAGAATGTAATATTTTATTAAATTATTACATAAATCAAAGAGGGAAAAATCAAGAATTGATAAATGCTGATATCTGTCATCAGTCATGAGCTTTCGTCACACATCGTAAATGCATTGATGTCAGTGTTGGGATTGCAATATGCTGCAATATGCGTCATACCAGAGATAGAGGACTCGAGTCTTATGGCTTGAGCTGGGTCAGACTCAAGTTGCTATTTTTAGGAATTTTGTCTTGCTTGCCAAAAACTTGGGAATGATTTGACTTGATTTGGTACTTGGTATTTAACTGACGTAGACTTGAACTCTAGTAATCCCTCGTTTTTCGTGGTTAATGGGGACGAGAAACCCAACACAAAAGATGAAAACTGCGAGGTAAGATTTGCCCCCCTCCCTCCCCGCCCCCATTTTCGTGTATGTTGGAATCAGCATGTTTAAAATATGTAAACACTATTTATACTTTACATATTTGGGACAAAGATTACATCAGTACACGTATTTGCTCAAATCTTTAAGAGTAAAACCTTGTACAGTAATTAACATTCGTCACCATTGCTCTCTGAGTGAGGCGAAGAGGCTTGTGTTGGTGGCATCGAATGCGGCTCTCACTTGACTCGTAGGCTTTTGGTTCACTCTGAGACTCTTCCTCTGGAGGCGCTGACGGTGTTGCTGAGGTTTGTAAATTGGAGAATAAAAACGGTGATGGGTAGCGCCATGATGTCCATCTTGTCTTCATATTCATTGAAATAGGTTTCAGATTTCTTTCTTTTAAATCAGACAGTGGTCTTTTTTTAGTGAATATTAAAAAACCTCTTCCTGAGCTGACAGTTTCGGCTGTCACTTCAACCTTCGTCTGAGCTGTCACTGCTTCCTTGTGACGTGTCTAAAACACAGCTGACTGGGTCGGGAAACCTTCAAAATAAGGGTCAAGGCTGCAAACCAACTCCCTGCTTCCGCTGTTGAAGCAATGTGTCCCTGTTGATGGTGCCATCTCTGACGAGCGGGCTTACAGTACATGCTCCCACACAGCGGGGACGCATTGCTTAATCTCTTAAACAAAAAAACATTATCACAAACAACTCTAAGATACAGTATGTAAGACAATGCAAAATACTGAGTGAGGCTGCGATGTGCGCAGTCAGTCAACTTACCGGATAAATCCACTTGTGTTGTCGTTGGTTTTTGTTGGGTTGCGAACTAATCATCTGCTTTGTTTGAGTGGGCATTGTAAAGTACAGAACACACATGTACAAAGCTTTTGAGTGACGTCAACCTGAAACAACGTCTCTTTCCACAGTTTGGCTGCCGACATATCAGGTTTTCTGTGTTAATTAAAAAAAAAACGCGAAACACTGCAGCCACAAAACTTGAAGCGCGAAGTGGCGAAGGATCACTATACTTTAAGTCATTTTGTTCTGAATTTTCAATTTTTTTTTTCAGGGAAGAAAGCAAAAAACAAACAAACAAGATTTTAGTTTCATTCACACCAAATTGGCAGCCCAGTCACCGTCACTTCTTGCTGTGAAGTGGCGAGTTGACCTAACACAAACAGCAATGGAAGCAACTCTGAGGGTCATTCATTTGAATAATGTGTTGACCATTGATTTTCCCCAACGGCCGGTCTATTTCCAGGCCGGTCGAACTGCATGACGGCCAACACCCCCAACCACTCACAGTGATATTGGACTTAAACTTGAGACTTGAAGTTTACAACTTGAGACTTGTAGTAACTTGCACATACTGTATCCGACTTACTCCTACCTATGCATCATACTAAAACAGAGCACACCCATTTTATATACAGTACATTTTGCTTGCATTTGAGTGTTTGCTTGAATGAAGCATATAGTGTTCACCCCGTTCTAATCATCTTTAGATTTACATTATCAATTTAAATATTTATTTTCATCTTAGTCTATAAGTGTATTTATTGTTTTTCTGTTACATTGAACAGTGATGTATTGTAAGTGATGCAAATAAAGCCACCTTGCCTAGTCCTAAAATCACTCCTCCTTCAAGCACACTGACCTCCAAAGGCAAATAAGCACAGGCCCCTGACCCTTTGAAGGAGTTTCCATATCTGTCATTGCAGTCTTCCCTCATTCCTCCACGCCTGCGAAGATAAACAGATGGGCGGAAAGGTGCCGGCCGCAGTATTGATGGTGGCTTGAGGAATCTTTAGGAAAGTATGCGGTCACAAGAGTGCAATGAATCTTTAATGGGAAATGTTTGTGAACGAAAGAGAGGAAGTGTGCTGAAAACATGATTAAAGACTCACAGGGAGGAAACCATTGTCGGTCAGAGAGAGAGAGAGAGATAGAGTCAGAGTTTTTTTTTCACTTTTTTTTCCCCCTGAAGGGCAACCCATGGAAAAAAAGGGATTTTCTTTTTTTTTTAAAGGTTGGACTTGTATTCAGAGTCAAAGCCAGAGAGTTATACAATTTAGTATGGTGGCCAGAGTGAGACCAAGGGTAATTTTCGGGTGACAATACAATACAATACAATACATGCTGACAACAACCTGCTTAACGTATAAAAGAGGCAATTATCGTATCACATAAAATAGTAGCAGTAGCATCACCGATTCTGTATATGTGATTTTTATCCCCATACACAAGAGGCCTGGGTCAGATAAGAAAAAAAAATGGAATTGTGCTGAAATTGAATGGAAAAATCCGATACATGTCACATTTGGGTAAAAAAAACGATCAGAATTGACCTAAAGTATTAACATACCGGTAGTGTTAAACATGTCGAAAACTAAACTTCTGCTGCTTCTTCAGCAGTGTCGGTGACAACGTCCTACCTACTATGTTCCACGCATTCGCAGCACAAGCAGTGCATCTACTCCGGTAAAGAAGCATGCCTCGTAATGATGTCCACACTTGTTTTATTGCTTATCCATTATGAAACTGAAAAGTAAAACAAAGATATTCCAGAGTATTTACAATCAATATTTACAATCATCTCACTGACTCAAACATTTGATCAATAAATTCAAATATTCATGCCTTCTAAACCAGTACCTGTAGTCAATTAATTGAAGATTACGATTACAATCGTCAAACAAATGCGACTCTTTCCCAATATCACCCTCTGTCAGATCCTTCCGCCCAATCCGGCATATGTGACGCAAACCAGACCGAATCGTTCACAAAATATTCTCGAAATAAATAATTTCAACAAGATTTAACGGGAATCCATCACCATAAAGGTTTATATGCAAATAAATACATACCCGAAAAGATTTAACTCAAAACAAAGATTCTAGATTTCTGTAGTCATGGCAACAACTCAAATATAGTACTAGGTCCAGCTTCAAGCAGACACATGCAGCGTATTTCCATCAGTCGTCAGTGAAACGGTAGTCTGTCAGTGACGGACTGAGAAGGTCACTGACCTGATTAGTGATGATTTCGGTGACCGACGAAAACCCATTTCCGTCAGTGCATAGTCTGTCAGTTTCTCATCATTCGTCATTTGGCAGCAAAATGGGGCGTCCGTTCATGACCGATGGACAGAACTTTGTTCAGTACTGATGTAATGCCCAGCTCTGCTCCATGATATCGGTAAAATGATCAAATATGAATTGCCCAGTGAGGCAGGCCATAGTAAATAATGTGCCAGCTTTATATTAGCTGTACACCTTGACTTATTTTTCTTGCATAGAGTGCAGCCAAGTACATCCCAGACTTCCTGTTCCACATGGATACATTACTAAAAGGATATCTGATTACAACCTCAAACTAAGATGCTATTTGTGTGTGTGTGTGCATGTGTGTGTGTGTGTGCACGCGCGTGCGTGTGTGTATACAGGTACATATGTGCATGCTCATCGATTTTTGAGGATCCACTTTAGTATTTGCTCCTGAAATTATGGTACACTGCAAACGAAAGCCTTTTAACTGTCATTTTGGCATGTCAGTTGGTGAACAAAATACATAATATCTGATGTGATGGTAGACAGAATCAGTTGCTTTGAACTAATGACGTTTTACTCATGTTCCAGTTTGAGCAGAGATGCTAAAACATGAAAGTATAATCTCTTCTTGTCGAAACAGCAACGAAAGGTATTCCCTTATATGACACACCAGTTAGTTAGTTCAATCGGGTTTCATGTTGTTCTTATATTTGCCATGTTCTATGACATCAAAAGTATTGTATATCCCGTCACGCATTGTGTTCCTCTGATGAAAACTGGTGTTTTATTTATGGAGAGTTGGTTTTTTTATGGCACTCCAAGCCCGTCATATATAAATCATTAGATTAATGAGTTGTTCCTCCCATGTGAAAGAAACATTCATGAACCTGTTTCTTTTCTTCCGTCACTTCTTCCCTCTTGTTCCCTTTGCTGTCTTCTTTAATCACAGCTTTGATATCAGCCGGCTGCTGCACCAACAACTGCAGAAATGTCAAGCTATGGGACAGGTAAGAACTTTCTTCCTTGTTCCCCTTCTTGATAATGTCCTTTGTATTAATCAGATAAGAAGAAGAATGGCAAATGAAGGGCACTGCCTGTTCTTATCCACAAGGGTCCTGTAATTCGATGTCATTATGTGCTGTTCCTTCAGCTGCTTTCTTCTGAACTATCAGATTGAATTTAGGAGCCTCGCAGTACTTTGTACTTTCTGCCAACTCGAAGTGGATGATATTTTGTTTTAATTAGATTTTGAACAAATCATGAGCTGATCTCTGAAAATCTTCATGCTGTTGTCGTTCAAGTAATCTGATGTATGGACTCTAACGTGGTTTTGACCGCGTATAATCACTGCAGGAGGACACAGTTTGGGGTGACCTTATCCTAACCCTATTTGCAAGAAATTTTCAATCAGACCTCAGTGGGGGGCAGGGTCAGATGGCTGTGTTAATATTTAATGACTGGAAGACAATAAGGCATATCCTCTCGCAGTCTTAAAGGCCCTTCCTATTTCAGAAAATCACCCGTGCATGACCACGAATTATTACAGCCACACATTTTTCTCTAATTTTATGCAATTTAACAAGCACCTGATGCTGCTTTCTTTGCATCCTGCGCAAAAATAACAGGTACTCGGCTCGCAAGAATGAAAAAAGGGTACTGATTTGTGAGCCCGCTAAATCATCAAGCTAGCTGCGAGCGGTCCCTCGGCTCTCTGACAAAATAAAAAAAACAAAAAAAAATTTTGTCAAATGGTTCAGAATTTTTTTTTTCATTGTTCCTAACCTATCACTTATCAATCCCCTGATATGGCCCGTTTTGAAGTAAAGTGAAGTGTTTGTTTTTCATACCACCAATATGCTGCCAAACTATCATAAAAGTATTTTCTGCTCTTATCTGTAAGAATATTGTCTATTTTTGGATGTAATCTGACAAGATCTGATAAATTTGCATCCATTTAAAAAAATAACCTTGGAATCATTTCAGGTGGTTGCTTTTGTCTCAGACTTTTGGTATTGTGCATTCTGCTCCACCGCTACACTGCCAGGGCTTCTCCAAATACTTGAACCCCCATTATTGACAGTTCTTTGATCACATTTGAAATCAATTGCAAAAGTACTTCTCATTGTGAGGTATACTTCTCACACATTGACACTGGGGAGTTCTGGTGTCTTGCTGCTTACATGGCTGTAAAAGAAGAGTTTCCATGCACCATAACGTTCGGAGTGTTTGCTCAATGATATGCCACACAAGTGATGTATTTCATACAGTAGCTCTAGTTGCTTGAAATAACATGCAGGTGTGATTCCTGCTAATATTGGATATTGCTATGAGCAGTTTAGCAATGCACTGGGATGCATGAATATGCGCTTTTATTCCAAGTGAAAACATGGTTTTACTATACTAGTGTTAATGCCTCAAGGAGAAATTACTTTAGTAGCGGTACTCTGTTTTATTTTTGGCAACCTTATCCCCCAAAAGGGCCGGCGAACATGTGCATATACAGTACTGTATCTCTTCCTGTACTAGATAACTAGAGTATACAGTGTACGTTATCCATGGTGTCATGCTTATATAACTGTTCAAATCAGATATCCAATCATCTTTTATGACAAATGAGGTTACAAAAATAATTTACATTCACGGTGGAATGGCTATGTAAAATACAGGGTGAAGTAAATGTTAGCAGATCATAGTCATATACAGTCAAACTAAAAAAAGTAGCTTTTGGCTGCTTTAATTTGGTCAAAGTAATTCTCAGAGTGTGAAAGGTTGGAGACTTTTGACTGTTTCACGTGCTGCATTACAAGAGCCACAGTGTACTAAAATAAGCAAGATAATATTATTGTTCTTTGACCGACACTGTCAGTGGTTTTAATGTATGGTTATGTTTATTATTCTGGTTATTGTTCACAGTGGTGCGGGGCTACACCGTATAATGCCGAGAAGTTTTTGAATATTTTGTTGACCTTGTTTATTTTTGTAGGGCTCATGATCCTGTATAATCGTGTGCTGTCAAAAAAAAAAGTTCATTACTGCTATGATACAGAATCCTACACATGATCTACAAATGTATAAATCATGAAGCTGTTTCGAAAATGCTTTGGTATAATGTGAATGCCGTATCCATTTTTTTCCTTTCTATGTTAGTCAAATAATACCGCTTTCTGTCATTCCTCTTCAATTGGTGTCCAGCTTTGATGCCTCATCTTGACCTCGCTGTCGTCAGCCTGGCTCCTCAGAAGGAAAAAGATCACAGCGGTTGAGCCTTTGCGCGTCCGTGGACTTGATCGCTGCAAAGATTCTCTGGCGCCATGGCCCAAGGCACCAGATGGTCTGCTGTCCATCCATGGCCTCATTCATGTCGACAGCGCCTAAAAACAACCTGCCTTCATGTTTTCATCTCTACTACTCTATTGAGCACTTTGGGGAGGGTGAGATTAGTTGTGTTTATTAAAAAAAATGCTGCAGATATATTTATTTGAATGGTGGTCTCTCCTTGCCAATTGTGCTACGAGAGGGAATTCAGAGAGATACATGGATGCATGTGGGGAGATTTGGATGATTACAGCTATGTTATTTGCTGTGTGTAATGACAATGTAGAAGGAAATTGTACAAAAAGTTCAACTCTAGATATTTAAAACGGACTATTTTCCCATAACATGAACATCACTGTGCCTGCGCAACCTCCATGTGGTTGAGTAAACAACCGCACTGACATGTTAAAAAAAGAACAAAAAAAGAAACAGAAAGCTAGCCCTAGTACAATACATGCTACAGGCCATGTTCTTTTGAAATGATTTGTTTTACCTCAATTTGTGGTTAGAACAATTTGAAAGCCACAATGACGCTTTGGGTTTGACTTGTATTCAAAATAAACAAACAGCAAACGCAAAACAAGCTTTGTCAAGCAACTGCCAAAATATGCTAGCTTCCTTATCAATTTTTGATGATAATTACAAAGTATAACTTTACGTGCTAAATCATGCCAAGTTCTCAGAAGAACAGGCTTGTGTGTGTGTGTGTGTGTTGCCTTCCATTTGTTTACAAAAATAGCTCATTGGTGGAGAAGCACATCATTCACCATCCTACATGTTTTTTTCTCTCATCTTTAACTTTTGAAGCTCTCCAATTCAACTCTCCCTCTCCTCTCCCATTAACTTTGTTCATTTTAAAGTGTGAAATTAAAAGGCGTGTCATCTGATGTTCAGTCTACCAATGCCAAATCCATCTCGACCATCACGATACCCTTCTTGTTCTGTTTCAACTGACCTTTAAATCTATTATGTTAAAAGAAAACATCTCTTGATATTCTAGCAAAGACAACGTATTTTCCTGTGTCTTATACCAAGATGATCTTATAGCTGCTGAAAAAGTTGTAGTCGTATAAAATGCAATGCCCAGGTGTCATTTCATTTTGTATTAACATCTCAGATAAAGCGCCTAAATTTAAGCTAGGATGTTTTTTGTTTGTTTGTTTTTTTTTCTCTCTTTTTTACAAGAAAACCTTGTCCAAGTTACTGTATATTATTGGATTAGTTTTCTATATATCAATATATATGAATATATTATGACCATTATTTTTGACTTCCAGGTATTAGAACTAATATATCAAAATGTATAGGATATATATCATATAATAAACAGATTTCTGGATTTAAAAGTGCATTTGTGCAATTCTTACAGTCTGCCAGTACAGAGAACTCATGTGCCTGAGTGTGAACGCAAAGACATTTTTAAGAAAACGACTGGAAATCCAAATAAGAGGCAAAGTGATGGCTTGAAGTTTGATTCTCGCTTTTCTGATGTGCTGAGCAATTCCTCAACTTGCGGTAAATATGATCTCATCATTGGAGCCAGTTTGATCTTTCTAGGTGGGAAACAACAGAGTCGAACTAGGCAGGATTTCCCGTTAAATATTGGAACTGGAAGAGCAAGCTCCCCTTCCTGTGCAGCTATCACCTTCCATTACATCCTGTCCAAACAATTGGGGCTTAACATCTGTATCCTCGGATATCTGATGCAATGTACATACACTCACCACCTCATGAGAAACACTGATACCGTATAACACAATACAATATAAAATCAGTAATGCAATCGCAAATTTCTTTATTTAGCTTTTTTTTCTTGAAATTTAATATAGAACACATTCCTGAAACAGAAGCTGAGGATTTTTATTTGCTGAACTGCATTCAGAACTTGGCAATTCTTTGAAGCGAGGGGCCTATTTGAGAGGCAGCCTTCTAGGGTTTTACAAGGAGACAAAACCCAGCAACAAATCGAGGCAAAGCTTTTTGAGCGGAGTCCAGTCTTAAAGGATGTACTATGTGTTCATTGTGTATCCAGAGTGGTGTAGCAGGTATTTCTGTTCTATTGTCGTGTGTGATGATGTGGCCTTTTTTCAACATAATGAAGCTTGGTTCATAGCGAGCAGTATATAGAAAGTAAGTAAATTAGTTTTACCTTTGTAACCCTTGCGATTATGTACATGCATTTGTATGTTCATGGTTGGATAAAACAATATAACGCAAAGATATTCGATAAACTTGACTGGTCTACCAACACAGACGCCCGCTGATCAAGAAGAGTCGCCTCTTCCTACTCAGGAGACTAAGGACTTTTGGGGTTCAGGGGTCACTCCTTAAGACCTTCTATGATTCTGTGGTGGCGTAGGCCCGCCATTATGGCATTATCTGCTGGTCAGGCAGCATCTCAGCCCAGGACAGAGAGAGACTGGAGCGACTGGTCAGGAGGGCTTCGGCTGCTCCCTGGACACTCTGGAGGAGGTGGGCAACGGGAGGATGCTAGTCAAACTAAAAGCTATGATGGACAGTCCCTCCCACCCGCTTCCAGCCCGCCTTGACAGCACTGGGTAGCTCCTTCAGCCAGAGACTGTTACACCTGCAAGAAGGAGAGATACCACCGCTCATTCCTACCGACTGCTGTCAGGCTGCTAAATAAAAACACGTGAAAACCTGGACTTTATATTGCATTCTGTACTGTGTACAGTTCTTTTTTTATGAAACATTTATTTTGTGGATGGAATACTTTGTTTTTCTTTTCTATTTCTTATCTTATGTTATCCCTTTGTTGTGTAATTTATGTCAAACACTTCAAGAGTCAACACGAGAGCAGAAAAGACATTTGACGAGAAGGCTAAAAGCAAAGTTAACTCGTGATAAATAAGTTCGACTTCCGCATTCGGCAAAGCAAAAAGGAGCAAATTCTTCGGGTTCAGGTGACCGAATCAAGCAAGCTGCATATGCTATATCATCTCTGTTACTGTAAAAATAATAAGCCCAATCATTTAAAGCATAGCTGTCAAACTCAGGTCCTGGAGGGCCGCTGACCTGCACGTTTTCCAAGTCTCCCTGTTTCAACACACCTGATTCAAATGATCAGATCATCATCAAGCTCTGCGGAAGCCTGACATTGAACCTGTTCATTTGAATCAGGTGTGTTGCAACAGGGAGACTTGGAAAACATGCAGGACAGCGGCCCTCCAGGACCTGAGTTTGACACCTATGATTTAAAGAGTCAAGATTTTAAGTGTTGAATCTTTACAAACAGGACACAGATACTTGCAAAGGGCCTTACCAGTTACCAGGATTTGAATGAATTGCTTTGTTTTGTTTTTAGAAATGCGGAAATAAAGCTTGGCGGCCCGGTGGTCGACCGGTGAGCACGTTGGCCTGACAGTGCAGAGGTGCAGGGTTTGATTTCAACTCCAGCCTCCCTGTGTGGAGTTTGCATGTTCTCCCCGTGCCTGCGTGGGTTTTCTCCGGGTTCTCCGGGTTCCTCCCGCATTCCAAAAACATGCATGGCAGGCTGATTGAACACTCTGATTTGTCCCTAGGTGTGAGTGTGAGCGTGGATGGTTGTTCGTCTCTGTGTGCCCTGCGATTGGCTGGCAACCGGTTGAGGGTGTCCCACGTCGACAACCCAAAGACAGCTGGGATAGGCTCCAGCACTCCCCGCGACCCTCGTGAGGATAAGTGGATCGGAAAAATGAATGAATGAATAAATATATACAGTATATATATATACTGTATATATACAGTATATATACTGTATGTATATATATATATATATATATAAAAACTGGATAGCTCAGTTGGTAAGGCATCGGTTTGGCGTATGGGAGACGGTGTTTCGAATCCCGCTTGGGGCAAAAAAATTAGCACATAACACCATTCAGTGTGGGTCCTTGGGCAAGATCCTTCACGCTAATGCCTACCTCATACAATGATGAGAGACAAGAATGACATGCCGGCTCAGACGTCACCAGGCCAAACAAGGTCTGCGTCAGGTGCTGGGGAACCAGAGCACCTTGATGAAAAATGGGCTACTGGAACAAAGCGGAGATGGGCGAGATGCGATAACATGGCTCTGTTGGAATGCTACTACTCAAGCAACCCTAGTCAGAGGGGTTACATGCAGAGAATGTGGGCTAAATGGTTACTTCAAAACCCACAGTCACGGTTGACCACGAAACAACTAGTAGCTCAGTGTTCCAACATCCACAAACGGCAACTGCTGTCACAACTTGAGATTGATGAGTTACAACGCAGGTTCCATGGTGAAGGGCCCCAGGCTGCCAGATCAGAGGAGGAGGTCATACCAGAGATTGGGAGGCAAGCCCCAATGAATGCAGATGATGAGATTGGGAGGTCAGCCCCAATGAATGAAATGCTGAGCGAGGTAGCAACTGACCTGAAAGCTAAGATCATGGTGAGAATGAAAGCTGGGCAACCTAGAAACCGATTACAACGGCTATGTGAAGTACCACCTGAAAGTCTCATGGAAAGTGTGAATGCAGCACTGAGGGCGATCCCTACCGTAACGATCACGGAAACCAATGAGCTGATATATGCTTCAGCATCACTGATCCTAGAGATGCTTGGCTATAAGAGCAACCATGGAAGCCATGAGATACGTTACCCACCATGGAAAAGACGGTTGGAGGCTAAGATCAAGGCGGCTCGGAAAGATGTGAGTCAATTGACTGAGGCCCAGAGAGGTGTGATGAAAAGGCCGATACCCGAGAGGTACATCCAGATGACCATACCTGAAGCACTCGAAACTGCCAAACAAAGGCTCCAAGCCCTGTTCAGCCGCCTAAAGCGGTACACGAAAGAGAATGAGGTCAGACGAATAAACAGGCTGTTCGCAACACAACCTGCGAAAGTGTACGCTCAGTGGCAGGGTCTTAACAACAGAGCTGACCCACCAAGACTGGAATCTGAAAGGTACTGGAAAGGCATATGGGAGAAGGAGGTTGCACATAACAGCAGTGCACAATGGCTGGTGACCCTGAGAGAGGAGCACAGCAACCTCTCTGAATAGAACCCAGTTACAATAACAGTGGCAGACATACAGGATAGAGTCTCAGATATAAGATAAGATAAGATAAGATAAGAAAACCTTTATTAGTCTCGCAATGGAGAAATTCCCAATTCACAGCAGCAAAGTTATCAAAGGAAGAAGTAGAACAACAAAATATAGGAGCTGCTGGAAAGGCAGCCACTCTCGCGGCGCCATTTTGAAGTCAAAATAACAAAAATAACAGAACACAACACATAGGACACAGACAGTCGTGCAATCTTCACCACTTTTCTGCATACATTTTGTTGTCTGAAGCAGTTATAGATGAAAGAGGAGAGGATCAAAGTGTCCTTTCACCAGTGGATCAGAGACTTCATGCTGAAAATGTGCACACGTCTGCTACAAGCTAAGTTTTGAAAGCAAACACGAAGCTGTAGCGTCCATTGACGAAAAGAGATTCGTTCACTTCTCCTGTCCCACGTAATCCGCTTCAAACTCCAAGCCGCGACTCCCAGTTCCAAATCCGCAGCGGTGCTCCGCGCTAACGCTCCTTTCTTCTCATCGTCGGCTCCTCAAGACTTACATTCATCCAGACGCAGACCATTCAACAGCACCGATCTCTCCGCTGAACAAAGCGGGGCTGTGAAAAATGCTGCCCATTCCAGGCGCAAGACACAAGCGCCCTGGGACTGTCCCAATGGCGCCGACATTCCTCCCAGTCAAAAACAGTGCTGGTAGAGAAGGCGCAACCACCAAGCACAGTCTCCTCCTTGATGAATGTTGTGGCCAAAAAATGCTGAAAAAAGTCCACATCATTTCCACACGACGTAACAACAAACACAAAGTGACAAAACAAACACAAAAAAAAAAAAAAAGCAATGCTCATGAGAGCACTTGCTGACGGCTGCCTACTTGGGCGCCATCTTGACTTCAAATATGAAGAACTGGACAGCACCTGGCCCGGGCATGGTCCACACCTACTGGCTAAAGAAACTCACAGCACTCCATGAGTGCCAAGCAGCACAAATGAACCAGCTGCTGAGGGATGGGACTCACCCAGGATGGCTAACAGAAGGGCGAACGATCCTGATCATGAAGGATCCCTCAAAGGGTGCAGTCCCATCCAACTATCGGCCAATAACCTGTCTCTCCACAACATGGAAGCTCATGTCAGGCATCATATTGGCCTGACAGGCCGTATTGTTTTGTGTTTTTTGTTATTGTAAAGTGTCCTTGGGTGTCTTGAAAGGCGCTTATAAATAAAATGTATTATTATTATTATTATCGTTGCGGCTAAGATAAGTGGACACATGGATCAATACATGAGCGAAGCACAGAAGGGCATTGGTAGAGATACCAGAGGAGCCAAACATCAGCTCCTGGTTGACAGAACAGTCGCACAAGCCTGCAGGTCCCGGCATACCAACCTGTGCACAGCCTGGATTGATTACAAGAAAGCCTATGACTCAATGCCACATACATGGATCACTGAATGCTTGGAGTTGTATAAGGTGAACAGGACCTTAAGAGCCTTCGTTGCGAACTCGATGAGAATGTGGAAAACCACACTTGAAGCCAATGGCAAGCCACTTACCCAAGTGTCCATCAAATGTGGCATATACCAAGGTGATGCACTCTCGCCACTGCTGTTCTGCATAGGACTGAACCCCCTAAGCCAAGTAATCACCAAGACAGGCTATGGATACCGCCTCAGAAATGGAGCTACGATCAGTCACCTCCTCTATGACATAAAGCTGTATGCTAAGAGCGAAAGGGACATAGACTCCCTGATCCACACAACCAGGATCTACAGCAGCGACATCGGGATGTCATTCGGGCTTGAGAAATGTAGTCGGATGGTGACTAAGAGAGGAAAGGTAGTCCGCACTGAAGGGGTCTCACTCCCTGAAGGAACAATAGCAGACATTGAGGACAGCTACAAGTACCTCGGTATACCACAAGCCAATGGCAACCTCGAACTGGCAACAAGGAAAGCGGCTACGGCCAAATACCTCCAGCGAGTAAGGCAAGTCCTGAGAAGCCAGCTCAATGGCAAGAATAAGACCCGGGCAATAAACAGCTATGCCCTGCCAGTGATCAGATACCCTGCAGGAATAATAAGGTGGCCAAAGGAAGAGATTCAGACCACGGACGTTAAGACCCGAAAGCTCCTAACCATGCATGGAGGATTCCATCCCAAATCCAGCACCCTGAGACTGTACGCAAGCCGAAAGGAAGGAGGCCGGGGACTAGTGAGTGTGAGAGCCACTGTCCAGGATGAAACATCCAAGCTCCATGAATACATCAAGGAGAAGGCTCCAACGGATGACGTACTCAGAGAATGTCTCAGACAATGGGGAACAGAGGATGAGGCGCTGGAATAGGGACCATCATGGGAGGACAAGCCCCTACACGGGATGTACCACCGGACCATAACTGAAGTGGCTGATCTCAAGAAGTCCTATCAGTGGCTAGAGAGGGCTGGCCTGAAGGACAGCACAGAGGCACTCATCCTGGCTGCTCAGGAGCAGGCCCTGAGCGCCAGAGCCATCGAGGCCCAGATATACCACACCAGACAAGACCCAAGGTGTAGGTTGTGCAAAGAGGCACCTGAGACGATCCAACACATAACTGCAGGGTGTAAGATGCTGGCAGGGAAAGCCTACATGGAACGCCATAACCAGGTGGCTGGCATAGTCTACCGAAACATCTGTGCGGAGTATCGACTGGAAACCCCAAGGTCAAAATGGGAAACACCTCCGAAGGTAGTGGAGAATGACAGAGCGAAGATCCTGTGGGACTTCCAGATCCAGACTGACAAGATGGTAATGGCGAACCAACCAGATATCGTGATCATAGATAAAGGGCAGAGGAAAGCCGTTGTAGTGGATGTAGTGGTCCCAAGTGATGGAAACATCAGAAAGAAGGAACACGAGAAACTCGAGAAATACCAAGGGCTCAGAGAGGAGCTGGAGAGAGCCTGGAAGGTAAAGGTGACAGTCGTGCCTGTGGTGGTCGGAGCACTCGGGGCAGTGACCCCCAAACTAGATGAGTGGTTGCAACAGATCCCGGGAACAACATCGGACATCTCAGTCCAGAAATGTGCAGTGCTGGGAACAGCAAGGATACTGCGCAGAACCCTCAAGCTTCCTGGCCTCTGGTAGAGGACCCGAGCTGAATGAGGGACAGACACCACCCAAGGGGTGAGACGAGGATTTAAAAAAAATAAAAAAATAAAAAAATATATATATACATAAACTAAACTATCCATAGCATTGCAGGTACTGAGTCGCATATTGTTCAGTGCATTTGATGTGTTAAATGTGTATAAGTGAGCATCAGGCAGTGTGTTTGTTTTTTTGTGTGTGCACGCATCGACACTGATCCGCTTTGGTGCATTGCAGCATGTTTTGCATCACGAGGTCGCCATCGTCGCTGAGCAGGGCACTCCTCCAAGGTCACAGCAGGTCAATCCTTCCCATCTGCATAGCCAGCCATTGCGAGGTTAAATCCTCAACACCAACCCAAATCTGTCGGCTGCCATGGACACAGGCCATCAGTGAGGCATATACTGAGAAAAATAGTGTTGCATTTATTCAATTTTATTTTGTAAAGTGACTGCACTGAAGAGAATCATCTGAATTTAGAATTTCTTTGAAGTAGATGGAATTAGGACCTAGCAGATGTGACACGGAAGTTGAAAAGTAAAAGTATACTGTATATGAAAATACAAAGTACTACAGAGAGCAGGGCAGGGCAAGATGCAAAAGATGCGGAAAGAAAGCTCGACGTTGTGACGTGTTACGGAGTAATCCAAGTTTATATACTGTGAGACATAAAGATACCAAGCATAAAAGAGCCACATCAACTGCATAGCAACTAAAACAACAAGGAACAAACAGTCCCAACAAATGGTCTTAACTTCAAAAATGTGGAGTAATATAAAAATGCTCACTGCTCTGAAGTCACATGAGATATAATTTAATCCTCCAACATTTGACAAGGTCTTTTTTCATGTGTGAAATGATGGACAGCTTCCAAATTTTGGAACTTAGGGCGCTCAAATTTTCAGGTTCCACTACATGGGTGCATTGTTAGTCAACTCAAGTCAAATCAAGTCAGCTTTATTGTCAAAATATGTTGTATGTGCAACATACAGTACAGATGAAATTTCCTTCCTCTCAACCACAGTGCAAACATGCAGTGCATAAAAAACACACACAGCTAAAAATAAGGTCGAATATACTCTTATGAATCCCAAATAAAAAATTAAGAAGAAATAGAGTACCGGTACTTCTTTCTCAGAAACTATTTTAAATAGCATAAAAGACATTGCGGATCCCCAACCCCCACAAAGTAGGTGTGAAAATTCAAGCGAAACTGCAAAGGGACAAATTGAAATTTCAAGGTATTAAATGAAACACCGTCCATTCATTTCCAGTCATTGGATTAAAATCGATATTCACAGATGATGATGGATGGATCAACTTTTGGGGTGTTGGCACAAAGTCATTTTTTTCAACATGGATTGGCTGCAGCACGCCCATGACCCTCGTGAGGATAAGTGGTTTGGATAATGGATGAAGGGATGTCAGTGCCAATAATTTGTCACTGTGATAGATGAATACAAAAGTCAGGCTTGGGTGTATGAACTTTACTTTCTACTTTAATTAGTCACTGAAATGTGGCAAACAGCACCTTTTGAATTTGCACTTGATTCCCTTTTGGTGTCACTACATAACGGCAAAAATCTGCATTTTCAACTGACTTTATAAAAGTCTTTACATCTTAAGGGCAGAGTTTGACTGCAGAAAATGTACTGTAGCTTTATAATGCACCGGCAAACTGTCACACGGCTCTCATTTAACCTTGTTGAATAAACTCGCGGCACCTTACCTCTCTGAGCTCATCCGCCCCTACACACCTGCCCGGCGCCTCAGGTCTGCGGACCAGACATTATTAGAAGTACCAAGAATTAAACTGAGGCTCAGAGGGCATCGAGCCTTTTCTGTTGCTGGTCCCTCTCTCTGGAATGACCTCCCACTGAACATTCGGCAAGCCTCCTCGCTGCCCATCTTCAAAACCCTCCTCAAAACTCACTTGTATTCTTTGGCATTCGACTCAGCATGACTTAGATTTGTTCTTGGTTTTACTGTTTGGTGCTTTCTACTGTCTTTATTACCGATTTGTCTTACTGTTTATTGTGCATGTTAAATTGCTCCATGTACAGCACTTTGTATGCAGCGATGGCTGTTTGAAAGTGCTCTATAAATACAGTTGACTTGACTTGTTTACTTGTCAAAGGGGGATTCTCATGATTTGATTTTATTGTGACTGAGCTTTTATCTCAATCCACTGCTATCTTACATTGTGAGTGGGATGGATATTTTATTTGAAATGGGGTGGATATTTTGGTGTTCGCAGTCACACATTGAATTTTAGCTGGCAACGCAAGCAAAAAAACAAACAAACAAAAAAAAAAACCCGATTGAGTGAAGGCTCGAAACTCAGAATATGATTACATTTGATGCACTTCATAAGTGATGATGGTGCCACTGTCATTTTAAAATGGAATATGCATTGATCCATCGTGTAATATGTTTTACACGTACAGTACATTTACAGTGAACCTCTGGCGATTCATGATTCGCTATTCACCAATTAATCTACAGGATTCACTTTTTTTTTTCCTCCGGAATTTACCTTGAACTATAAACACACACAAAAAAAAATGACGTGGTTAATCGGAAGTTAGTCTGTGATGGCAAAAATGTCAAGGCAGGAATCTGTGCTAAACTATAATATGCTTATCTATACTGTATATATAATTATAATTCATATATTTTTGCTCTTCCACTTCTCCATTTTATAATTTTGCTGCTGTAAATTGGGAACTTCTCAATTGTGAGACAAAGGTTTTTTATCTATCTTATCAATACTTTTTTGTATGCCAGGGTGAATGTCGTTTTAGCGCGTATCGGTAGTGGAAATTATGAAGAGTCCTTGCTGTACTGTATGTGCATGCGATTCAGGTATATGTGTTTTAGGGAAAACAAATTCTGTGTCTGCCATTTATTTTCAAGGAAAATATTATACAATGAGTTTGAAGATCTTAAAGAGTTTTTGGATCACAATTCATGATATAGTTTTGGCTCAAACTATGAATACATAAATTAATTTATTTACTTATTTATTTATTGTGGGGGTGTGGCACTTAATTATATCTTTTCACAATATGCAGCAGGGCTCATCCCCTATTCCATCAAAAGGTGAGGCTTCACTGAATTTCAATTTTCTTCACTCAATACAAACAGTAAAATATATTACTTTGTAATTAAAATCTAATGTTTGCCAATTATTGTTTCATAGTTTTGCAAAAAGCCAAAATAATTTATTATTGCTAATTCATCATATCGTGCTGAATATTCACATTGAGCTCATATTCTTATCAAATACAGATACAGACTCAACAGTGGCTATTAAGTTGGTCAAGTGGCCGCTCTACTGTGTGTCGTTCAATAACCATTATGTTATTCATGATCGATTATTAAACATTATTAATTGACCTAGATTTGTTTACATCTGCCACAAATAATCAATTATTTATCTCACCCTCTATTCTTGTGAAAACAATTGTAATGTCCAAGGGATAACACAGGTATAGAATTTAATGTATGCATAATCAGCTAGCGTTTCAATAGTAATGGGAGAAAAACACCCATTACATAAGATATTGTCTCTGCAGTGTGACTTCAGGGTCTTTGGATGGCTTTTGTTATGCTACACTGACTTCACATAATGCATCCATGTGTCCATGTTGTGTAAGATTCACACAAGATTTATATGAATGTGTGTGTGTGTGTGTGTGTGTGTGTGTGTGTGTTGGCCCCTTTACAAAGCATCAACAAACAAGTTTAAATCCTCACTTAAGTAGGTCACAGTCAGAAGCTCAGGAAATCACATCAACTCTACATGCTTCTCATCTTAATTCAACACAAGTTAATTACATTGGCTAATGACTTCACACACTAAGGCTAATGGCCAACAGAGATAAACGATCTCTCATTACCCTCCTTCACATATCTTGGTTGAAATGGAAGATTTATGAAACCAACTTTTCCTACTTCATTGGGGGGGACAATTGTCACACTTGTGTGACCCCCATGTGAAAAAAAACCCTGTTGGAAGTTATTTAGGTCGCTGTTTGTGATGGTGTTGCTCTTAATGAAAGCCAATAACAGCACATTCAAATGTGTGCAATGGAGGTTAGCACGTCTGACATTGAAAAGATCGAATTGTCGGCTCAAACCTTTTTGTGTGGAGTTTGCATGATGTGCACATGTGTTTCATAAAACACCCCCAAAATGCTTGTCATTGAGATGTTTTTCGTTTATACAAACGTTTTTCAGTTTATACATGCTCTGCGATTGGTTGGTGACCATAAAGTCCAAGCTGTACAAAATCTGTCCCAAAAAGTGAGATGGAATAAAATCTCAGTTGCAAATGCACATCCGTTCACAATGCAGAAGTGCAGGGCTTGATTCCGGCTCCAGTCTTCCTGCGTGGAATTTACATGTTCTCCTCATGCCTGCATGGGCTTCCTCCGAGTATTCCGGTTTCCTCCCACATTCCAGAAACATGCATGGCAGGTTAAAGGAACACTCAAAATTGTCCCGAGGTGTGATTGTGAACGCGAATGGTTGTTTGTCTTCGTGTGCCTTGCACCCTGGCTGGCAACCAATTCAGTGTGTACCCCGCCTACTGCCTGAAGACAGCTGGGATAGGCTCCACCACTCCACACACACACACACACACACACACACACACACACACACACACACACACACACACACACACACACACACACACATGAGCTTTGAAAAAATATACCTATAAAGTTGCACGAAAATGTGTGTGTGTGTGCCTGGATATATAGTGCTAGTGATGGCATTGATGGTTAACATATGATACCGTGGCAAATCTGAAAAGAAACTTTGTGCCATATATGAATTACATCCACACATTCATTCCTGCCTGTTGAACCTTAAGACCACAAGTCTTTTGGAATATATTATTTCCTGTGTTTTTACACATCCAGGAATGTTGATGTGCGAGCTGATATGCGGTGGCAGCAGTGGAGGTACACTGAGGTGCAGTCGGAACAGAACTCAAACTCAGGACTTATTGGTAGAGACAGGCCAGACGATGAGAGACCACACCTTTGAAAGTACTCCAATGCCTGTGATTTATTCTGATTCTTTTCTTTTGTTTTTCATTGTTTTACTCAAAGTGGGGGTTTTTTTCCAGCCATTTACCAAAGTATTTCAAATTTGGCCACAGTGATTGAAGTAAAATGCATATCATATGGTTGTTGTTTTGGGAAAATGAAATACTGTTATATAACAGGCATAAATTAGCTCATAAATGAAGAAGGCAGTTAAAATAACATGCATACTTTATGTACACTGGCAAGGCAGGCAATCAATTTCAGACATTTCGTGTTAGGTTCAGAACCGAACCGAATAAAGTGTTTGGATTCCAGGAATACAGGCACAAATGAAAATATTTATTACCAGAAAAGCGCACTGACAAAGTACCAACAGAAATCGCTGGTCACAAGGAACCAGGAAAAACAATGCATAAGCAAAAAGCACTTGCAAAAGTCAAACAGCGAGAATACGCAAATGAAATGTCAAAAGGCCAATAACGTAAGATCAAGAGCAATCATAAAATAATGAAAATACTTTGAAACAAGAGCGACTATGAATAATATTGAGAGGTCAAGAATACAACACTTGAAGCACAGCGAGCATGGTCGATAATCCAACAATGAGAAGCAGCAAGTCGGCTTCCTTAAATACAAGGAAGGCTAATGATAATCTGAAACAGGTGCGGCAATTGTAGGGAACCGCCCTTCACTCCAGCTGGGGCTGAAAACAAAAACAAACAGAGAGACGTAACACTTTGACAGCTATTTGATTCATTTTCATACCTCAAAGGATAAAAGGTCACAACAAAAACTGTGTTTCACCATCGGTATTATTGCTTTTGGCATGGCTTGAGTGTGAGAGCAAACCAAGGTGAGCACATGCGTATACAGTATATGCAGTGAACATGCCAAATCCATGTCAGGTGTTATACACTGCTCACTACTACAAAGCAAAGCAGACAGAAAGTGCCTCAGCCCACAGCCAGATGTGAAGCAATTAAGAACGCGTATAGGAGACTGTAGCTCATGGTACTCACTGTACTGTTGGACAGTGTAGGATGTACGGAGGTAGCAGCGGGGCAACGGCAAAGGCAATGCACATTTGGATTCTGTGATTGGGTGTAATTTTCCAATCACACTCTTAATTTCCTTCTCACAATCCAGGGACCGAGGCAAACAAATGATTTTAGAAAAAAGGTGAATTTGTAATTCATATTACCTGATGGGGCGGCCCCAGTGGTCCAGTGGTTAGCGCGTTGACCTCACATTGCAGGGGTACCAGGTTCAATTCCAGCTCCGGCCTCCCTCTGTGGAGTTTGCATGTTCTCCCCGGTCCTCCGTGGGTTTTCTCCAGGTACTCCGGTTTCCTCCCACATTCCAAAAAAAAAAAAACACGCATGGCAGATTGATTGAACACTCTAAATTGAACACTCTAGGTGTGAGTGTGGGCGTGGATGGTTGTTCGTCTCTGTGTGCCCTGCGACTGGCTGGCAACCGATTCAGGATGTCCCCCGCCTACTGCCCGAAGACAGCTGGGATGGGCTCCAGCACCCCCCGCGACCCTTGTGAGGATAAAGCGGTTCGGAAAATGGATGGATGGATGGATGAATATTATGGGTGTCGCAAAGCCGAACGCAAGTGGAAAAATGACAAATTGCATGTCTCTTATGAATTTGGAAAGACTGCTGGCGTAACTACCAGCTCACAGTAAAAGAGGCCAAAAGAGAATATCTGTCGGACCTTATTCAAGCTAACCGTCACAACCCACGCGCACTATTTAAAACGATAGATCTGTACTCAAACCCCCTCTGCCTACTTGCTCGGATTCTTCACCCGAGATGTGCAACAGATTCCTTCAGTTTTTCATTGATAAGGTCTCTACAGTTAAGACTCCGGTCTCAAATACCGCATCTGACCCCTCTGTCCATGTTCCATGTTCAGCTGTGCTAAATTCTTTTGAAACTGTGTCCTTGGCGCTTTTGGAGGATGTAGTTCGCCAGACGAAGCCATCTGGCTCCCCTTGCGACTCTCTTCCCCGCACTTCTTTCGGGAGGTTCTCCCGAGTGTTGGCGCATCAGTCTTGGATATCATCAACAGCAGCCTCTCTTCTGGTGTAGTTCCCCAACAGTTTAAACATGCTGTGGTCCAACCCTTGATCAAGAAACCTGGTCTTGATCCAGATGTGCTGTCAAGTTTCAGGCCAATTTCCAAACTGCCTTTCATTTCCAAAATTCTGGAAAAAGTGGTGCACATGCAGTTGAAATTTTTCTTGGATGAACATAACATCTTGGAGGTCTTCCAGTCAGGTTTCAAGACGATGCATAGCACGTAGTCAGCCCTGTTACGCGTTTCTAATGACATCCTCCTGGCAAATGACTCTGGAGACCACGTGTGTCTAGTTTTATCGGACTTAACTGCAGCATTTGCTACAGTGGATCACAGTATTCTGCTGACTCGTTTGCAGCACTTGGTGGGCGTTGGTGGCAGTGCTCTTGAGTGGTTTAGGTCCTATTTAGCTGACAGAACCTTCGGTGTCAGCCTTGGCTGCTCTGAGTCACGCACTGCTCCCCTGTCATGTGGTGTTCCACAGGACTCAATTCTGGGGCCTCTGCTGTTTTCACTGTATCTGCTCCCATTGGGTTCCATCTTAAGGAAACATGGTATTCCCTTCCACTGCTATGCAGATGACTGACAGATCTATGTCCCACTGAGCAAGAAAGACGCCTTCTCATTAAGGCCACTCCTATCCTGTCTGGAAGAAATCAAAACCTGGATGGCACAAAATTTCTTGAGATTCAATGAAAAGAAGACTGAGGTGATATTGTTTGGACCCAGTGGCCCTTGTACATTCCATCCTGTAGACTTGGGCCCCCTGTCTCCTTATCTTAAGTCAACAGTCTCAAACTTGGGCCTTAAACTGGACAGTGATTTCAAACTCGATCGGCAAATTGGTGCCGTTGTTAAATCCAGCTTCTTTCACCTTAGACAGCTGGCCAAAATAAAACCTCTCCTCTCACATGAACACTTTGAGACAGTAATTCATGCCTTTGTCACATCCCGGCTCGATTACTGCAATGCCCTTTACTTTGGAGTCAGCCAGTCCTCCATTAAGCGCCTTCAGCTGGTCCAGAATGCCGCTGCTCGCCTCTTGACTGGTACTCGTAAGAGGGAGCACATAACTCCTACTCTGGCATCCCTTCACTGGCTCCCCATTCATTTTAGAGTTATTTTCAAGATCCTCTTATTTGTTTTCAAATCTCTGAATAATCTCGCGCCACCTTACCTCTCTGAGCTCATCCGCCCCTACACACCTGCCCGGCGCCTCAGGTCTGTGGACCAGACCTTATTACAAGTACCAAGAACTAAACTGAGGCTCAGAGGGCATCGAGCCTTTTCTGTTGCTGGTCCCTCTCTCTGGAATGACCTCCCACTGAACATTCGGCAAGCCTCCTCGCTGCCCATCTTCAAAACCCTCCTCAAAACTCACTTGTATTCTTTGGCATTCAACTCAGCATGACTTAGATTTGTTCTTGGTTTTACTGTTTGGTGCTTTCTACTGCCTTTATTACCGATTTGTCTTACTGTTTATTGTGCATGTTAAATTGCTCCATGTACAGCACTTTGTATGCAGCGATGTATGCAGTTTGAAAGTGCTCTATAAATACTGTTGACTTGACTTGACTTGACTTGACTTGTTGACTTACATGATGATTTTCACTCCAGCTCTGTCTTAAATGTAATTCATCTGAGACGGTTTACATCAGAGGGAGTGACATGCACGTATACCCCCCCCCCCTAATTCTCTGCAGAATTGACAGGATGCCTCCTGATTTGTATGAAATGAGTAATTTTAAAAGAGGGCGGCAAATTATGTGACTCAATAAATCTTCCAGCATGAATGAGAAACTTCAGGCATAATGCTGCTCAGTGCCATTTCACCTCTACTTCCGTCATCAGCGTGCACACAAACATGAAGTGCACACCGAAGCACCCGCCCAGAAGATGAGGTGATGAAATGAAGAGCCACTTTCAATGCTTCCAATTCAGCACATTAGCTTCAAAGAAAGGATGACATGATTCCTTGAAGACATTCTGATGGCTTTGTCTCATTCTTTTCTTCGTGGCTCTGTCATTCCACATTTTTATGATCATGTTTAAACTAGCCTGTGTGACAAAGGTGCTGGATTAAGTTTGCAGCACTGAATAAAATGAGATGCTACTATAAACATTCCATCAAAAGATATTTTTAAAAAAATTGTCTTTGTCCAATTTTCTATTTCTATACTATCGTTTATGTATGGCAACATGGCAGACTAGTGACATATTGATTCATGTAAATTTGGGGCGGACTTCTTTTTGGAGCAGTTTTCAAAAGACATTTGAAATGAGTAGAATGGCCAAATAATCATACGTAAACTTCTTGCACTAAAACTGAAAAGCAGAGACTTATCCTACATTTTAAATAGTAATGACATGTTTTTGTTTAATCATCTGATTGTTAACATTACATTTCAGATAAATTTTCTCTCTGTGATGTGGGACTCTGAAGGACAAACAAACACAAGGAGGACACACCGATGTGTTTAAAAACAGTTAGGATGCTGTGAGCAGAGGCTGACATGTGAGGTGCTCTGGGACAACATCCTGACAGCCAGAAACGGACAAGAAGAAGCGCACTGTTGCCCAGCTGGCCTTGGCCTCATTAGAATCAAAAGTAATTTGACGTGTGTATCTGAGTGTTGGTGTGTTTGCTTGCACTAGCTGAGGGGGCCCATAGGTCGAAGCAAATGCTTCATCCTTACACTCAAATTTCCCCAACGGAGTGTGGTCTCCTTTTCTTTCCTTTATTATCCTTTATACCTCCGAAATACGCTTGAGGAACACTTCTCTAGGTACACCTACAGAGCCTAATGAGCACAAGTTCAAGGACTTTTTCAAAGACCATGACAGCCAAGAGGAGTTATTGTAGCAATGTTTATTTTTGTCAACTGCATCAATATTTACCATCTCTTCTAGCTGAGCAAAGTAATCACAGTATTAGAAGCATCTCTGAGTATGCAGTGTACGTGGCGACAAACAACAACTACTACATTGGACAAATATCCAGAAAGTAGCATCCATTATCAGCATTATTATTATTATTATTATTTTTATATACAGTATATACCAGAACATGTGCTATATTTTGTTTGTGTTGTCGGAAGTTTTCCGGGAGTTAGTATGATAAAAGTGTTGAAGAATGGTTTTTTTTTTCAATGGTTTATTCCCACACTGGGCAGACGATGCATTCCTCTACGCTGCTTCAGTACTTGTACACTCGAGTGCACTGCATGCAAATTCCACTGCTGCTTCGGTATGCGATAGCATGCCATCACGTTCATCTGTTTGCCATGCATGCTCACAGCAAAGTCTCGCTCACTGACCCTTGATAATATCGTTGACGATCCCTGCTCTCATATGCTCATTATTTCCAAGTGTCACATTATTCACTCATTGTCGAGTTGCAACGTGTCACTGGCATTGTTACTTTTAATGTAATGTGAGTCATCTGATAAGAGCGTCAGTTATTTTTTCTTAGCAGTACACTTCTACACAAAATCATGATTATGTAGACAATAATCTGACAATGCATCATATTGTTATTTTGACTTCAAAATGGCGCCGCGAGAGTGGCTGCCTTTCCAGCAGCTCCTATATTTTGTTGTTCTACTTCTTCCTCTCATAACTTTGCTGCTGTGAATTGGGAATTTCTCCATTGCGAGACTAATAAAGGTTTTCTTCTTATCTTATTTTCAGAGCCATGCAATAATATGGCCCCACCATTGTGGAACTGGCTGAAATGTTTGCAAAATAGAGACAGAAATGTAGTTGAGCTGCACTGTGTTGGGAGAGCTCCGGTTCACACATACAGATATTTACTGCTGAATTTTTTGACCTCCCTCTTCTTGTGAGAACATCCATTCATTCATTTTCTTTACTATCTATCTTCGATTCTGCTTGTCCTTAATGGTTTTTGATTAGCTGGAGCCTATCCAAGGTGAGTTTGGCCGAGGCATATTGTACAACTGATTGCAAGCTGATTGCAGGAGGGAGCTAGACTACTTTTCCTGGAAAAATCCCACACAAATCAGGGAAGAACAAGCAAACTTCACGGAGGAAGTGAGCTGTACCGCTCAACTGTGAGGCAGATGTGTTAGCTACTTCGCTATCTTGTTGTGAGAACATGTTTATGCAATCCTGTTGTTGTATCAATGAGTCACTGACGATGTGGTGGTCGCCCGCTTGACCTCAGTAAAGGCAACATGGGTGCGATTCCCAACAAGTGACAGTGTGAATGTGGGTGTGAATGGCTGCTTGTCTAGATGTGCCCTGTGATTGGCTGGTGACCTGTCCATGGTGTACACTCCCTCTCACCCAAAGTCAGGCTCTTTCTCAGCTCCAAGCCGAGCGAAGATAAGCGGTCTTGAAAATGGTAGGATGGCCAGTAATTAGTAATCCAATACCAAGAAGCGCATTCATACATCAGTGTGTTGGCCCTACCCCAAGCATCCATTCTATCAGATATGCTTTTAGATGCACATGAATGAGGTACAGATGAATCAGGATCAATGTACAAGGAGTGTTTTCTTTTGTTGTCTTTAACACAAACTAAACAACGCAGGATCAAATCGGTTTCTCTGGGATTAACTGATTCGATTAAACACATCTGTTTTGTATACCACATACCACCTGTTCTCAAGGAAGGGGCAGGGGGGTGGGGGGCTGAGCCCATCCCATCTGACTGTGCAGGAGGCGCGGCACACCTTGCACTGGTTGACAGCCATTTGCTACGCATACATTTTACATTGAAGACATTGAAACTGAACGAGCCAACTGAGATGAAAAACACAATTTCAGGGAAAAACACAAGAGTTGAATGCTATGTTCTTGTTTCGAGCCAAACCCCTACTTAGCCGTGGGAGAGTGCCTGAATTCATTGCTTGGGTCTTTGAATCTAATAATTGTAATCGACAACAAAAATCTATATGCATGTGTGTTCAGAAAATGTCAGTTTTTATGTATGTATGTGTATATTATATATTTAAAATTTAATTTACACAGTGCTGTATATACTGTATTATAATCATTGTTTACATCAACATGAATCATTTCTGTCATGTAATGTCTTCTTTGTATGTACATTTTTTAACAACATTGCCATTTGTATGTACGACTTAAAAAAAAGGCAACACCAATTCTTATAGAATATGTCATTCACTCACCTTTGTAACGTCAACAGACTGCTTGTCCTGAACGAATACAAAACATCATTATTTCAGGCTGACGTGTTATGAAACGCATCTGTCTGTTCATATTTGTCCAAATGTCCCCTTCAGTTGTGGGCTCACAAGGGTGAACTTTAAGCAAATCAAGCCCTAACTGCAGTGTTTTGCAGTGCGATTCAACAAAGCTTTTCTTGAGGAGTGTCAGGCTTTATTTGGCTCACAAGGTGTCCTGGAGGACCTGGCTCAAAGATGTACAGTAATAGTTGCTGCATGGCTGCAGGCAAGAGAGCTCCCCGCCTTGCTTTAAATAGAAATTATTTTTCAAGTGGTTTAGACATAAAATGGGCCTTGAGATACGTACTAGTGAGAGTAATGATACCCCTACCCGCAAATAAATAGGCTGACCGAATTAGGGTGTGCACTTCTTGTTCCCTGGGGGTCCTCTTGTTCTCATACATTTCAGTCATGAGGTGAAGTATGAGCTGATGTTTACTATTTCACAAATGGACAAAATTCACTGACTGTGTGTCAATGGATCACAGTTTAATCCCTTACAACTTTCATTGTAGAGTTAAGGATGCAATAAAGTAAGAAAAAGTCCTTCTAAAAATGAAGTCAAAATGATTGTGACAATCCCCGACAGTTGTTGTTAAGTACTGTATCTCTGTGAGATGGGGACCAAATATTTCCCCCCGACACACTCAAGTTTGACATATTTGCTGCTTATTACAATGCAGCAGTCTCCAATACTGACTGGAAAGGAAAAATGGTTTGAAAATGAGTGACAGAGAAGAACTGTGATGCATTTTCTTCCAAATGACTGAGCACTTTCCTCTGTGATTGTGGAAGGGAACTTGCAAGTGTTAAGGGAACGACCGCAGCAGCAGCAACCAAACTGTCGGCAGAATCTCTAATGAGATGTCGAGAGAGATAATTGATGTTACTCTTAAATGTGCTTACCATAGACTCGGGACACTTATGTCTAATGATAATTAAAGATTCAAAAGCAATGCTTTTTACATGACAAAAACACAAGGGGCAAATGCATAACAAGAAAAGTAGCAGCAAAGAGGGAAACGAGCTATGGTTTGACTGTTTTTTTTTTCACTTTGTCTGTAATACTGTATTGGATTAATATGCAATCAAGCTGTCATTATACACTAATTAGATTTGAATCTTTTACAGTAATAGTTAATCATATATTAAATCTTTTTCCGCATCAAAATATAATGTACCGTTCTCTATTTGACTTCATATCTTAGCAATAGTGTTTATTACCCATTTGGGCTTAACTTGTGAATAATTGATGACACAGACACACACACACACACACACACACACACACACACACACACACACGCACACACACACACACACACACAAACAAACTATAGAAGGCCCTAACTATACAAGGAAACAACAAATCAATATCTGTTGTCATACTTTACACAAGAGTTTTGTGCTGCTGTAGAGTCTACAGGAACACAAAACTCTTGTGTTTCTGTAGAGTCTACAGAATAATGCTCTACACTGTAGAGTCTACAGTACAGCACAGATGAAATTTCTTTCCTGTCAACCACAGCCTATTAGTATATATTACTATTAATATACCTGTATATTACTAAAGTAGAGGCTGGCGCAGCCATGAAACTAATTTCCAACTAAACTCACAAGCTCAATGAGTCACAATTACTCTAGTGAGCTGTCTGACCCCATGCTGATAGATAACTCCCCCTTATGTAAGCGTCTTAATGTGATTAATAGAAAGAAATATCTGCGAGGTGACTTTTGTTAACCTTTTATGGGTATTTCCCTCTAGATCGGCTTTAAGAGGCTCAACTATTGTCTACTTCACCACCACGACCAATATTCTGCCAGAGTGATATACTTGGATGATGTATTGGTTCTTTCAAAGGGAGAGGGGGGGGATAAAGTCCATTAAAGTCGATTAGATTTCCCAGTAAGCACATGAAAATGGCTCAAACAGTTTATTGTAGTCAAGAGAATATTTAGCCGACAAGGAGGGTTGATATGATTTGTAGAAAATGAAGACATTTTTCAAGACAAACAGTGAAACCTCAAAGTTCAAAAAACATTTTCAAATCTCAAATGAAAACTTGCAAGGTAGCAAGACTGTAGCAGATCCTATGAGACATCTGATCAATGAGCATTCATCCACGGGTCTGCCAGTTTTACTGCATTGTGATTTGCAATAATCTCTTTGTAATTATTTTTTTCGATACCATGAATAAAGATAAACACTTTTTGTCACATACCGTTTGGTAAAATTATCTGTATGACGGGATGTATGTGGGATGAAACCACTGGGCTGGAGGAACTCACCAGTCTCACCATCCAGTTGCACAACCACCAATGTGAATGTGAGTGGGACTGCGAGGAGGAATGAAGTGGCCAACGTTAATGTGGTCAATTTGCAGTCCCAGGGTCATCCCTGCTGCAGGATTACCCATGCAGCTTGGCCGAATACAGCTGATGGATGCACCTTGGCGTGGATCTATATTGCGGGTTCCCAGGATATCAGCTAACCAATGTGGCCATCACTGAACTCCAACCGTCCCACAGAACTTAACAAGGTTGTTTCATTTGTTGGGCTTAGTGTCAAGGCTATGGCACTGATTGTTTTGGGTGTTTATGACAATTTTTTGGATGTTTCAGTTGGGCAGTTTAAGTATCCGAGGCATCTTCTGGTGGTAGTTGCACACGAGAAGGAGACTCACTACAATCACTACTCATCACAAGCCTATTCATCTGTTTGTCCTGCCTTCTCAGTCCACTCTATTAATTTTAGGCATGACATGGTTAAAACTACACAACCAATTGGGGAAAAACCTCAGATTGAAATCTGGAGTCCTTTGTGACACTCACATTGTTCATCTGCTATCTCATCCACTTCATTCTCGGCTAAAAAGGTGGAGGAGGTCATTAATCTTTGTAGTGTGCTATTTGAATACAACGAACTCTAAGATGTTAAAGCTCATGGTCCACAGACGTCACCTACTAAGCTCGTCCTGCCATCCACACACACTAAACGATCATGTGGCACTGCTAAGTCAACTCGTCATCCTCTGGGGTCAGGGCTGACACACTTCTCCCACAGTCTGACAGTGATTTCCCTAGTGGACTGTTATTCAGCTGCCTTTCAGAGCACTGAACAGTCTTGCGCGCGCACACACACACACACACACACACGCACGCACACACACACACGCACGCACGCACACACGCGCACACACACACACACACACACACACACACACACACACACACACACACACACACACACACACACACACACACACACACACACACACACACACACACCTATATAGTCTGTGCCTGTACTTTGCTTTCTAACACCATATACTGTAACTGTAGAGTTGGTTTCTCATTTGTGTTTGGTTTGCTCTCCAACTTCCTTCTAAACTCCTAGAGGTTTGGATTACCAAATGTTGATATACAGCATGGGTGTCAAACAAATTTTTGGCGCGGGCAACATTGTAGTTACGCTTTGCCTTGGAGGGCCGTTATGAATTTTGGGAAACCATTTAATTGTTTAATCACCTCCACATAATAATAATACATTTTATTTATAAGTGCCTTTCAAAACACTCAAGGACACTTTACAATCAAAAACAAGAACAATAAAACCACAGATAATATTATAAATAATAAAAGAGGAGATTAACTTAAACTGAGTATGCGAAGTTAAATAGGTGGGATTTGAATGTGGGAAGAGAATCAATATTTCGGATGTTGGGTGGGAGTGAATTCCAGAGTTTGGGGGCAGAGCGGCTGAAAGCTCTGCACCCCATCGTGCTGAGGCGGGCAGAGGGTGCACAGAGGTGGAGGGAGGATAAGGACTCGAGGGAACGAGAGGGACGGAAATTTGAAGAGGGTCACACAGATACAGATAGTGGGGGGGGGCAAGTTTATGGATGGCTTCAAATGTATAGAGATGTATTTTGAAGTTGATTCTAAGTTTGACAGGGAGCCAGTGGAGCTGTCGGAGGATGGGGGTGATGTGATCTTACATACACAGTGCACAACAAATTAATTAATGAATAGTTTTAAAATCAGAAATCAAGAATAATGTTATTGTGGATTACATATGATATTACATCTCTATATTTGAAATTTTGGTTCAAACTTGAGCAATCATCATGGAATTTGACATGCTTGATTTGATTTCGCAGGCCACAGAATCAGAATCATCTTTCTCGGCCAAGTATGTAAAGCACACATGGAATTTTTCTCCGGTAGCGTAGCCTACACTAGTATTGCAATAACAAGCAATTACGATAAGCAAAGATATAAGTACAGAAAGACTTTCTATAATGTACGGGTACCATCGTGCTGTAGTACCCACCCAATGACATCTGTGCGACAATGTGCAGAGTCATCAAGCAGAGATAAAGTGATCAGTGGTGTAATACACTACTATGACGGTTGTGCAGTTGGTGCAGATAATTATTGCATTTTTAAGTGACCAATGGCAGCAATTGAAGCACAACTTTAGGTGTCCAATTATGCAGAAAGTCCTTGAGCCCTGTGGAAAATTGATCAATGGTAATTGTTCAAGTATGTAGAGAGTTGGAGCTACCATGATCATTGCAGAAATACTGTCCCACAGGGGTATGCAAAAATGCAAAGATTCACGATAGATTTGAGCCACTGTTTGGGGAGCTAATAGTGAGAGGAAAGAAGCTGTTTGAATGTCTGCTGGTTTTGGTGCGCATGGTTCGATAGCGCTTACCTGAAGGAATAGCTGGAAGAGGTGGTGAGAAGGGGTTAGGGGGTCCAGTAGTATTTTCTGTGCCCTTGTCTTGGCTCTTGTGGTGTGTAAGTCCTCCAGAGTGGGTAGTGCCGTACCAATGATTTTTTTTCTGCAGTCCTACCTGTCTGTTGCAGTCAGATTTTGTCCTTTTTTGTGTCAGCCCCAAAACAGATTGAGATGTAGGAAAACAGGACTGATTCGATGACTGCT
This sequence comes from Hippocampus guttulatus, assembly GCF_054856545.1. Classification (NCBI taxonomy): domain Eukaryota; kingdom Metazoa; phylum Chordata; class Actinopteri; order Syngnathiformes; family Syngnathidae; genus Hippocampus; species Hippocampus guttulatus. The sequence continues at coordinate 15,635,105 of NC_141269.1, forward strand.
ATGTAGAAATGTCTTAGTAGCTTCTGTGGCAGGCCATACCTCCTTGGAATCCTCAGGAAGTACCTCCTCTGCTGAGTCTTTTTCAGGATGGAGTTAATGTTGGCCTCCCACTTCATGTCCTGAGAGACTGTGAGGTTATAAAGCTGAGTAGTGACTAATAAGGCATCCAAACAAATTGTCAGATGTAAGCTACATCATGTCAGAACTACATGATTGAACTCACAGTAACATACAAAGTTAGACAACATACATGTAACAAGCAAACAAATATTTTCCTAACCACTGGGAATTACATGTAATAATTGTAAACACACACACACACACACACACACACACACACACAAAGACAAACTCAAACCCATTCATAGGTGATGAGTCAATACTGTCATGACTGGAGGGAGATACAGTCTATGCAATAACTTCTGAGGGAAAATCTTCAGACGAGTGGGTTGAAAGCACTTTATCCAAGCAAATGCTGAAGATATCAGAATATGTTGTTTTACCCAAGCTTCTACATTTCTATTAGTCTATCATATGCATACAGTATTACGATGTGGAACCTGGAGCGTCTGACTGGGTCAGAGTGAGGAGATGACAAGTGACACGGAATGCTTCAAAAGTCCCACTCACCATGACTCATCTCGAACTGCCCTTAAGGCTGGCAAGACTGTCACTCAAAGTGTTTTCCAATCACTCCAACTCCTGCAGAGAGTTGATTATTGTTTTAATGAGAGAGCCCTGATTGATTTGCTTTAGGTTGTCACAGGCCTGGGTGCCACCGGGATTTGTTTTAATTTCCTTGGTATCCATTTACCCCTAAAGCTGGGCCATAACATGCCACTTATTGGTGAATCGTTGTTCGTCGATGAATTGGACTGACATGATTACCTCTGGTGGTAATAGTGTTGCTAAGCAATGTGCAATATAATGTCATTTCATTGCGCATGAGAAAACAAATTTAAGTCTCTTTGTTACTCCAAAGTGTCTCAAGCACAAACCATGGGCCCATGAGCTCAGGCTTTTATATACTGTACACCTTATGCAATCCTGTTTCCAATTTAACTTTGACTATTAATATGGCAGCAAAGCACAATAAAATGATACTGCTTTCCCTAAAGAGTAATTATAGATAGTGTTTCTGTGTCGCTATCCTAATGTAAACAGTTTGAACTAATTAACTAGTCATGTGAATGGAAAAGATTAGTGATGCAACGCCACCAACATTTGCAAGGACATAGCAGCGTAACAGTTGTTGGGTTGCGTTCAAGTAAGACATGAACAAGTGATGCAATAATATTTGTTATCATGTGTCACACACCCAATCACATGGTCGATGTTTTCTGACAACCTCTTTTCCTGGTCAAATCCCTGTTTTTGGCACCGAAAACATGGGATGAGCCAGGACTTATTTCTTCCAGCATTTCATTTCCTCAGTCAGCATGCATTCTTGCGTTGCATTGTGACTTGGGTTTCTGTTATTGCATGAGTCCGAAATGTGGAAACTCTATACTCAACCCAACCGTATCTTAATACGTATTTTGAATATGGAGCAAAGTCAAATGTCAGGAAAATCTTTTATATCAATGCCATGTCATGAATTCTACATTGAAATATGTGGAATCAATGATTGGCTATATTTTCTGTGCATTGTGTTGTTGCTGGTCTTCAATACAAAGGGAAGGGAGGAGCTGTGGTCTGAAGCCAATGTACTTTTATTTAGAGCCAGCTAATGGGAGATAATTTTTCCTTTTCTTGGGATCGCCATGACTTCTCATTATATCCAAATAAATATATGCATAAAATAAGACAAATAGTGACATATCAGGGACACTTTCTACATCTACCCATATAATCATCGGGTCATGTAACATACTAAAATAGGACTCTCAAATATCCTCCTATATATATATAAATTCCTCGTCTCACCCCCCCTCGGGTGGTGTCCGTCCCTCATTCAGCTGTGGTCCTCTACCAGAGGCCAGGAAGCTTGAGGGTTCTGTGCAGTATCCTTGCTGTTCCCAGCACTGCACATTTCTGGACTGAGATGTCCGATGTTGTTCCCGGGATCTGTTGCAACCATTCATCTAGTTTGGGGGTCACTGCCCCGAGTGCTCCGACCACCACAGGCACGACTGTGACCTTTACCTTCCAGGCTCTCTCCAGCTCCTCTCCGAGCCCTTGGTATTTCTCGAGTTTCTCGTGTTCCTTCTTTCTGATGTTTCCATCACTTGGGACCGCTACATCCACTACAACGGCTTACCTCTGCCCTTTATCTATGATCACGATATCTGGTTGGTTCGCCATTACCATCTTGTCAGTCTGGATCTGGAAGTCCCACAGGATCTTCGCTCTGTCATTCTCCACCACCTTCGGAGGTGTTTCCCATTTTGACCTTGGGGTTTCCAGTCGATACTCCGCACAGATGTTTCGGTAGACTATGCCAGCCACCTGGTTATGGCGTTCCATGTAGGCTTTCCCTGCCAGCATCTTACACCCTGCAGTTATGTGTTGGATCGTCTCAGGTGCCTCTTTGCACAACCTACACCTTGGGTCTTGTCTGGTGTGGTATATCTGGGCCTCGATGGCTCTGGCGCTCAGGGCCTGCTCCTGAGCAGCCAGGATGAGTGCCTCTGTGCTGTCCTTCAGGCCAGCCCTCTCTAGCCACTGATAGGACTTCTTGAGATCAGCCACTTCAGTTATGGTCCGGTGGTACATCCCGTGTAGGGGCTTGTCCTCCCATGATGGTCCCTATTCCAGCGCCTCATCCTCTGTTCCCCATTGTCTGAGACATTCTCTGAGTACGTCATCTGTTGGAGCCTTCTCCTTGATGTATTCATGGAGCTTGGATGTTTCATCCTGGACAGTGGCTCTCACACTCACTAGTCCCCGGCCTCCTTCCTTTCGGCTTGCGTACAGTCTCAGGGTGCTGGATTTGGGATGGAATCCTCCATGCATGGTTAGGAGCTTTCGGGTCTTAACGTCCGTGGTCTGAATCTCTTCCTTTGGCCACCTTATTATTCCTGCAGGGTATCTGATCACTGGCAGGGCATAGCTGTTTATTGCCCGGGTCTTATTCTTGCCATTGAGCTGGCTTCTTAGGACTTGCCTTACTCGCTGGAGGTATTTGGCCGTAGCCGCTTTCCTTGTTGCCAGTTCGAGGTTGCCATTGGCTTGTGGTATACCGAGGTACTTGTAGCTGTCCTCAATGTCTGCTATTGTTCCTTCAGGGAGTGAGACCCCTTCAGTGCGGACTACCTTTCCTCTCTTAGTCACCATCCGACTACATTTCTCAAGCCCGAATGACATCCCGATGTCGCTGCTGTAGATCCTGGTTGTGTGGATCAGGGAGTCTATGTCCCTTTCGCTCTTAGCATACAGCTTTATGTCATCCATGTAGAGGAGGTGACTGATCGTAGCTCCATTTCTGAGGCGGTATCCATAGCCTGTCTTGGTGATTACTTGGCTTAGGGGGTTCAGTCCTATGCAGAACAGCAGTGGGGAGAGTGCATCACCTTGGTATATGCCATATTTGATGAACACTTGGGTAAGTGGCTTGCCATTGGCTTCAAGTGTGGTTTTCCAGCTCCTAAGCTTTCGGGTCTTAACGTCCATAGTCTGAATCTCTTCCTTTGGCCACCTTATTATTCCTGCAGGGTATCTGATCACTGGGAGGGCATAGCCGTTTATATATATTCACACCCTTTGCCATGACACCCATAATTGAGCTCATATTGTACCAAAGCAAAGATTTGGGGGTAGGTAGGAATATCAGCAGTGTGCAGTTAATGAATAGAGGACTTTGGGACCACCAGGACCTTTTATTCTGTTAGGGTCAAATGTGACCCATTTTAAAATTTAGGTACAGCATATAGAAAAATGGAACAAGGCTGCCTCTTGCTAGGTATACAGATCCTTTAATGAGGCTCCAGGCAGATTATGGGATGGCGACCCCTGACTGCGTTGCAGGTTGAGAAGTGGAGCACGTGTCATTTCTAAACAATCCAGGCCAAGACATGAACGGCTGGGCCACTGTCCAGTATATCCCAAGCAAGCCTGAAAAATAGGAAATCAAAATCTAGGCAGCATGTGATGAGAGAAGGAGCTCTGGGAGGAAAATTAAAATATACTGGACAATTGCAAATCTGACAATCTATGGAATGTCAGTGAAACAAACACAAATGTTGTACGGGGGACATCATAATCCGGTAAGCGATCATTTTTTCACATCGCCTAACCTGGGCCATGAATGGCTGAAGTCGCTGACAGTAGTGGGTATGACCTGGGTGCAGGGAAACAGACAAGGCAAGACAGGAAAGCAATTTGCAAGCTATTCAAGGTATTTTTTAAAATTAAACCAAGGAATGTGGTTTAATTTTAGGATCAAAGACTAGCCAACTACAAAACACCCCAGACACAACGTACAGAAAAACATAGGGAATAACTCAACACCACAAACGACAGGGCACGCAAGACGTCACGTAACGTACAACAGTGGTCAGGGGAAGAGGCCACAGAAAACGGGACTAAATACAAACAGACTACCGGAGCACACCTGGACAGGTACGAGTGCCATGAGAGAGTTGACTGGTTGACACAAACCCCGCACAGGAATGGAATCAAACCTTGCACTTCTGTGAGGCGGACATCCTGACCAGTCCATCACCGTGTGGCCGAAACATTACATGCTACATTCATTATTTTATCAGCGTTTTAATTTTTTTATTTTTTTATTATTTTTATAAAATATTTTGGGGGTTAAATGTTTTTTTTTTCCAATGCATTTTCGCTATTGGGGTGGGTCGGCTGTAGAGTAAATATTAAAATTGTTCAAATAGACATAGTATATTGCTCCATTTTTGGATCGAATTGGTGATCGATGCTAAAAATGCTGATCATGTAGAACCTAGATACAACATATATACTGTATATATTTATTTTATGATATTTTCTCGATACTATATATATATATATTTATAGCCCCTCAATATACAGTAGTCATCCCTCCATCCCCACCCTAATGACGGTGTGAGCAATAACCCACACATCATCTCCTGTCACTTGTGTGCTCCCCTCAAGCTCTTCCTTTCAAGGAGACAGCACTTGTACACCGGTCATGTGCGGAACATTATTATACTGCATGTAATATTTATGTATGACAGACTAGCATGCACGATGTACACTAGACGTGTCATTTGTGTATAGATACAGTTGCATGCCTTCCTACTAGTACCACTGCTGTCAGACACTGCTGCCAGTAACAACTGGCTTACAGAAAGAATTCCAAGCTGCCTGCCTCCCTCCTTGCTGTCCAAAATGACCCCAAATGGATGGCTGTGAATTTCTTCCCTCCCCTTAGATTTATTGAAATGATCTACAATCTTGTGCTCCTGGCACAAATTTTAGACTGCATCTGTTTTCATATAACTATTTTACAGCTGGCCTGCTTTGAAGAACGTACTTGTTGCAGAACCTGTCTGCACATTTAGCAGAGTGCAGTGATATTATTTAGCAGCAATGTAAGACTTACATGTGTTGATCACGTTTTTTAACGTCTTTAGATGATGGTGAGTGTTACGAAGAAGCATTCAGAATCCAATACAAGGGATTTTACCACCATATTGAAACCGCATGCACTTGCACTCATCCCAGTTTCTTGAGAATGACGCATGACCTTTTCTCACAGTCATTTACATATAACCTTAAAATTTACCGCTACACCTATGCTATAGGTGGTTTATGCTTGTAGTGCAGTGCATACTAGGCAGCTCCATGGATGGAATTAAGGAGGACAGGTTGTCAAGGTTCTGTAATCTTACAAATGATTCAGCTTCATCCAGCATGATCTCTCACACCAATTAAAAGTATTTATTTATAGTGAAAGATTAAATTGCTATTAAGAAAAACCATTGACCCTACTTTCAAACCTTTAACATAACTCCGTTACATTCATATGGCATGTTTCCAAAGTCATTTACTTCGTCATTTATCCTAAATCCTTTGATTGCCTGTCAACCAGTCCGCAGTGTGACTCACCTCTCAACCTGAAGTCAGTTGAGATAGGCTTCATCTCTCCTCCAATTCAAATGAGAACAACCGGTATCAAAATTGATGTATGGATGGAGGGATGATAAAAATCTAATTCAAAATGTCTGAACACTGAAACTTGTCTCTTCACTTTTCAGTGGTCATTGATTGATTTTCATTTTTTTTTCCAAATACGGTGTTGTGGTTCAATCTCCTCAGTGATTATGTTCATGTGAGTACAAATGGTTGTCCGTCTCTATATGTGCCCTGTGACAGACTGGTGACCAGTTTGGATTGAAATCCACCTTTTCAAAATGAGAAAAAATATGCACCATATCCAGGAAACTAAACATACTTCCTCCATAAGAAAAGACCCTCAAAAAAAGTTGTCAGAGTCATTCCAACTCTTTCCTCTACTTTCAGGTGTTTCTTTTGTCCCCAAATCCTGAGTTTTTACTTAAGCTTGAGATGTTGAGGAGACTGTTGTCCTCTCTGTGACAACTAGAGGAGGATGACCCCATCTGCAACAGCCATCCACCCAGTCATAGCCAATCAGAGATTAGGTTGGTCTGAGGACTACTTCCTGATAGCCTGTCCACTGCAATCAAGGTCCTGATACTTGCACTCGGCCAACCTTGACCATCCCCATCCTCCTCCACCTGCTGAAACCATTCTGATAACATCCTATCATCTGCTGAAGCCTGCGAAGGGACAGGAAGAGAAAACTTATAATGTACTATAAACTGTATATTATTAGCCACTATTTTTTTTAATAGTTTAATTCATTATACATTACTCGCCACAATTTTTTCTATAGGTTAACTCTATACTTTTGAATAATATTCATCTAGCAGGAATGATAATTCTTGATGTGAGAATGAATCATCATCATAGGTTTTCATCAAAAATTATTGGCTCAATCAGTCCTTTTGATGAGAGACGTACAAATGGCTTGCAGACATTTTACAATGTTAAAACAGAGGTGTGTTTTTAGGGCGTGTCATTGATTACTTCTACAAGCTGATCGCCCACAAAATGTGCCCAAACGCAGCGCAATTCTGATTCTGAAGTGCTTGGCCATTTCTCCAGAAAGAAAATTTAAGACATTCATTCCTCGATTACTCCACGGTTGGCATGTGATGCAATCCTAGCACTGGCAAGCTATTGGTGTGGTACCAATAGCTTGCCAGTGCTAGGATTGTGATTTGTTAGAAAAATTATGATTTAAAAATGCAAACACTGGCAGTATAGTGAGACATCTTAAAGATGATCAGAGCCTGAAAATTAAAATCATTAAGTATTAAAAATAACACATTCTAATATTACATTTAATATGTACAAATGTTATTTCAGACGTGTATCAATTTGGTAGCCCTTCACACAATCAGGACACATGAAGTAGCTCTCACTCTCAAAAAGGTTGGTGACCCCTGTACTAGACTAAGAGAGACTTAAAATGTACTTTCACTTTTCTTGCCATTAATTTGTGTGGATATTTTCTCTTTAAGGAACCTTGACTGCAGAACGATGTTATTTTCCTCTACCTCATTTATAGTTTTCCAAAGAAAACAGAGTTTCAACCAAAGCCATCTTGGACTTTATTGATTTTTTTTCTGATTTTTTTTCCTGTCATGTGGAGGAGAGTTAACCCTGAATGTTCAACAAAGCAATGTGTGTTTTGAGGGAAACGGGGTGATTGAAGAACACAGATTGGCCTCAACCCTGTAGTGGCATTACAGCTCTTCAAAAGAATGTCTTGTTCAATTTCAAAGTAATTCACAACTTTGCGAAAATATTGTGTAGCTTAAATTTAATACACAAAAAAAAAAAAGGCTGAAGTGAAAGATTTCTGTAGTGCTGGAAAAACAGCAGTATTAAGTCCTTGTGGGAGAGCGTTATTTTTACAAATCACTGACCAATCTAAAGTGATGAAAATGGCTTGATCTCTTTGAGTATGCAGCAGTCATGTTTGAACAAACATGCCGTTTTGGGGGGTCTCCTGAAATGTGATGATTTTGGAGGAACAAGGATTCCTCCTAAGGCCAGTGATATGCACAATAAATGTGTCATTATTTTCCCTATTTTTGTGAGCACCCAAAAATGCATACATTCACCAAATTATATTGAGTAACTGTGACACAAAAAGAAATGGTTCAACAGCAGCCATTATGCAATAAGAAAAATATGTGATTTATGCAAAAAAATACTATACGGTAATACAATTCTGCTGCTTGTTGAAAATACTACTTGGTCCTGAGAAATGTCAAAATTACTCAAGTTTGAATATTAATTGTATTTTGAAAAGACAAATTAAATGTGGTTCCATGACTCAAAGAGCCGCCACATATTCTGCTTTATGGGAGTTGGCACACCAACATTAGGTGCTTACTCAACTGTAGTGTGATAAATTGGCAGGTAGACACACAGACACATATGCACACAAATACACGTAAAAAACAGAATGCAATGATTTGCAAACCATCATATATTCATAAACAAGGATGGGTCAAGCTTCAACACTTTATGAAGAAATGTGTGACCAAATAGTCTAATAGTCTAAGAACGTTTCCCAAAGCTCAACTGCAAGAAGTATAAGGGATTTCACAATTTGTCCATAATATCATCAAAAGATTTAGAGAATCTGGAGAAGTCTCTTGCACATAAGCGCACTGAAAACCAAAACTGAATGCCTGGGGATTTTCAATCCCTCAGGTGGCACTGAATTAAAAACTGTCATCAACTGTGGGGTGTCAGACATGGCCAGGAAATATCACGGTGGAAGGCATTCTCTTAGTGTTCCCTTCACAGCGGTGATCTGTGATGCCCGGGCCAATTTTGCATCATCCAGAACGACTTTCTTAGGCCGGGAAGTGGCTGTCTGTGTTCACTCCCACATTGTTTAAAACCTCCCTTTTGTAATTGTCCCGGTCCATGAAAATAACAGAAGAAAGCAGACTCCACACCTATGCGCGAATGAGCTTTGTGCTCTACTCGTGCTGAGCACAAAAATAGGGTCACAAGAGTCCTCAGTTCTCAAACACTTCTTGAGTGTTGTTAAAAGGAAAGGTGATGTAACTCAGTGGTAGCCTTTTGGGGAATGTCTTGCAGGCATTAAGTTGAAAATGATGGGATATTTTTGAAAAAACAAAAAACAAAACAACAAAAACTGATGTTTGTAACAGACTAATCTGTGTCAAAATCAGAAGAAGTCAAAAAGTTATGATGAACACAGTTAAGTCAATACAAGTGAATGGGAGGGATTGCCAGAGACTCCCCGTTCAAGATTGCGGCAAGGTCTGCAATATGTCCCTGGGTGCATTGGGGGACGCTCTTCAGGGCCTGGCTTTGGTCATGAACAGCCTGGTTGCACAGGTGGACAAGTTCTGTGCTAAGTCCCAGTCCCACCTTGCAACCACCTCCTGTCCCTGTTTTGGTGTCACACGTCCTGCGGCCACCATCTAACCTTGCTCCAGGGGCGCACTTCCTGCATCTGTCTCCTGACCTTGCGTGTCGGGTGGGGAATTTCGTTTATGTCTCATTTTAAATCACAAAAAATACCATAAGAAAGTCACGGACTAGATCGTTTTGGCCAAAATCCTTTTGAACGATTGATGATAGAAGCTTAAAAAAGAAAATAGAAAAGAAAAGGCAATTGCAGTGCCCATTTTCACCCATATTCTCTTTAACAATCAAGCTCAATATAATTTGCTCATAAATGTTATTTTAGGTTGTACATTACTTCAACACTTTATCTTTGCCAACAAACTGCAGCATACAGGTGATGGAATTTGGACTCACTCATAATCGTACTATAGCTGCTCTTCCCTGCTCTGGATCAAGGCCAAAACACATATTACACTAATAAAACAAGAGGCCGACAGACCGGAGCAAAGTGCTTGTGATAACCTCTGGCTCTCATGTAGCTCTGTCACCAAACATTTCCTGACGAGGATGAAAGACTGTCCTTGGCATACATCTTCAAAGAACATAATGGAGTCCAAATATTTGAAATTCCTTAATTGGCAGGGTTCAATTTTAACACAGGGTTACATAATTATTTTCAGGAAATGCTCCCAACTTCTCTTCACCACTTCTCAGTGAAAATGACACAACAGCATTCAATAAAGTTTGCTTGACCAAAAACCTCATGTTTTCGAACAAAAGCTTTCTAAAATGCATCAATTTTTGGATCCCACAGCTCTGGTGCCTCAGCGTACTCCTCACAATATTTTCAAGCTGCCAACATTTTCTGGCAGCTGCACTATTTTATTCTTCAGGCCATTTGCATGGAAACTGGAGGTAGGAGGCCACCCAAATCAAGAAAGAAACCAAGAACCATTGAATTTAGAGCAGGGTCGAAGAACATCTCAATCCCTGCATGAATAAACAGCACATCTAGAGAGATGCATCTGCACAAATCTGTGTGTACATACAAGATCCTCTCTTTTGGGCTTCGTGCATGATTCTGACCGGGTGCACTGAAGTGGAGACAGACGCCCTAATACAGACAAAATGGTGGAGAAGGTGCACCCAGATGGGCCATCGTGAAACAAAGACGGTAAAAAAAACCCACACACAGACACACAAATAGCAAGGGCAGATGGACAGCGAGACAGGTAAAAGGTAGGGCAGACTTTATAAATGGACAATGACGTGCAAATGTCATCCGCTGAGGGGTTTGTAGCATTGCAGAAAGCAGCAGTCGACTGGTTTGATCACAGCTTAATCTGGCCAGGCTCCAGGAGGTGTCACTTCCAGCGACCAACCATTAGTTATGGCCCTCCTAATGGATATCAGCGACACATGGCAGTCATAAATTACCATTACTCATCCCTTTCTTTCCTCACATCCATTCTCTTGCCACTTTGAGCCTGTTGCTTTCATCTCTTATCTCCAACTGCCGTTTCTAATTCAGATGTGTTTTTATTGCTATTACCAAGTATTTCCAGATTTTTGCGTCTCTATGTAGTATATAATTTTTGTCTACTATTTGCTCTCATGAATCAACAAAAACAAAAGCCAGTGCTCAAATGGAACATCAAGTGAGTTTTGCTGACATTTTGCTGACAATCTCTTACATGTTGTAATGGTGAGTGATAAAGCGTTTTCGAGGCTGTTGCATCTATGTCCTTCAGTGTACTTGTATGTTGTTAAGTCAAATGGCGAAATTATGGAAATGACATTCTAATCTGAAGATAATTTTGCTATCGTAGGTGCCTGTTGGTCTGGGGGACTGCTGTCTTCTGATGTGTGTAAGATCTTAAATGAGCAGTGTGTGACTCATGGTCCAGCAGTCAGTTAACCCTTTGTAAGTCTGCAAGCAATCCATTCAGATGGGCAGACGCTGTGCTGCAACTTAACTCTAAATGTAGCTTTTTTTTCAGGGAGCCCCGCAAGTACATGACTGGCGGTATAATTTGTCAAGTTATGAACTTGAATTATTCATCCATCCATCCATTTTCTGATCCGTTTTATCCTCACAAGTGTCACTCCATGTGCAAAACTGAAACGTCCTAAACTCGGTTACTGACCCACCTGTGATTCTGAACAGGACCATTGATAGAATTAATATTTGTTTTGTTAGTAACATACACCACCAACTATAAATCCTATTGATCCACTCTGAGAGAAGAGTACATTTACATTATATTTTCTTCCAGTTTCAGTTCCCATAGTTATAATGGTCAGATGTCCCAATACTTTAGTCCATATAGCGTTTGTGCATCTAACAGTTTACCATACTGAGTCTCGTATACTGAACTGACACAAATGAAGAGCTTGCTTGCAATTTATGTGTGACGATTTTACTGCATCATCGCACATGCAGTGCGGAGGTCCTGCTGAATTGGATCGTCAGTCATTCTGACTGAGCTGCTCACATTTACATGCAGCATGGCCAAAACTGTTACACTGCAGTGGAGTCACAATCACATTCCTTGGAGGAGGTATTGTGCATCCAGTCTTGGTGGAGAACAGCAATCCGGAGATCTGACACTAGGTACTGAAAACAAATCTATCTTTTTACCATAATGCCTTTTAACACATGAAATAGCATTTGGTAGAATTCCATTATTTCCTAAATACAAATACCTCAAGTTCGGCTGGTAGCAACATAACCTTTCAACTTAATGCACGTTGCTTTCCATCATCGTGTTAGTCGAAGGCAGATTAGGAATTGACTCGGCAACGAATAGAGGTGCACAACCTCAACCAAGCTACGGCCCCAAAAAAAAAAATGTAATAATGTTTTCTGGATGAAGTCCATTAGTGTAAACTATATACATTCATCATACCGCACAAAATTGTTCCAAAATTTAATAGGCTGAAGCATCATTGGTTAAGACAAGGAGGAATAGCTAATATCTGTATGCATATACAGTACACATAAATAAATAGTTTAATTCACACGTGTGTGTGTGCAGCCTTAAAATGTATTAATCAACCCACATACGGTTTTTGAAACAACTTTCCCTTTGATGCACACAACAATCTCCAATCAGGATAGATGGATGAATACTAGACACAAAGATGGGAACGCCAGATATTTACCAATTTTACAATATTGCTCTGTTTCACCATCAATATGTTGAAATAGGACGGCTGGGGTACTCTTTAAATAAGATCAGTTGTCCTTCTGCTCTTTACAGGAATGACAGAGGAGGCAGTTTCCCGTGTGATTGATTGTCAGTCCGGTAGGCTCACCTGCTTTATGTATCCTCTAAAGATCTTGATCGGCAAGCAGATTCAGTGCTGCTTGTCTTGACCTTTGCACAGTCATTAAGAGATTGAGTGCACCAAAAACAATAAAAAAATGCTGCAACATGCTGCAGTGCATCTCAGTGAGAACCCGTCTTTTCGATTCAGTTTGTTGCCATTGAGTGTAATTGGTTGTTGACAAGACAAACATACAATGGATGACAAACATACATGGATGGATGGATGGATTTTGTTGTGTCAATCTGAAATCTGCGTAAATGATGAGTGAGGGAAATAGTTAACTTGCTTGCTGTGTTGCTGCTCTGACAGCTGTAATGCTTCCAGAACTGCTTGAGCGTGTTTTACACTCATTCATGATGACCTTTATGAGGAACATCTAACTAACCAAGAAAGCAGAGTCATGAAAATATAAATACAGGGATTTTATTGGCTTTTTTTAAAGACATATGTACACTAATTGGCCATATTAGTTACTATCTGCACAAGCTAATGGCATCCAATGTGTGTTTTTTTAAAATTTACTTAGAAGATAAATTATCACCTAAAATAAGGTTAGTTCGTGCCTTTTTATGACTTTCTAAAAATACGTGACATTAGCCTCCGCACGTAAATTTGAGTCAGCAGCCACAGCTCATGGTTCACCTGTACAATCAAAAGAGATTGATCACAAATTTAGCCTTCCCTAAGTTTATCGCAGCACAGTAATTTGTAATAACTCATTGGTGCTTGTCCTCAATCGCAGGCGCTGGGTTGAAGTGTAGCACTGCACCGCATCCGATTGAGAGGTATTTACAATATTTATTTATTATATACAATGTTTATAACCCCTTTTAATAATAATAATAATAATAATACATTTCATTTATAAGCGCCTTTCAAAACACTCAAGGACACTTTACAACCAAAACAAGAACAATAAAACCACAGATAAAATTATAAATAGTAAAAGGAGAGATGAATAGCGATTTTAAATAGTTGACGCCGGCAACATCGCCGTCGCGAGGAGCACTAGCCGACCCAGTGGTCCGCGGATCAGAATTCAGTGACTCACAGCTCTTATGCTCATTCCAAGCTTATGTACAGTCGGTGTGTCCGAAATCTGGATGGAGAACACACTTAATTAGATGAAAAGTGCACAAGCCCAAGTGTGTAAAAAAGATTTACGTGTGAGTGAATGGCAATGGGAATGTGGATGGGAGAATAAAGCCTCAAGAGAAGCAAAATAGCAGGGGTGGCCAAGTCCGGTCCTCAAGAGCCCCTATCCAGCCTGTTTTAGATGTCTCCATCCTCCAACACACATCCTGAACGATTGAATCAGTTGTGTTAGAGGAGGCAGACATCTAAAACAAGCTGAATAGGGGCTTTTGAGGACCGGACTTGGCCCCCCCTGCTGTCGTGAAAGCCTGGAAGAATGTAGCAAATAAGAACTCAATTCAAATATATTCATAGAGCACTTTAAAACAACCACCACTGTGTACAAAGTGCTGCACATGGAACAAAGATCATGCATACAACAACAAACAACAAAACAAATTAATAACAAAGACAGTAGAAAGCACAAACACAGTGAAACCAAAAATCAAGTGTGAGTCACATGCTGAGTCAAATGTATAAGGAGCCCATGATGGGATGTCAGAGCAGGAGTCATGTGCTCCCTCTTACGAGTACCAGTCAAGAGGCGAGCAGCAGCATTCTGGACCAACTGGAGACGCTCAATGGAGGATTGGCTGACTCCAAAGTAAAGTGCATCACAGTAATCCAGCCGGGATGTGACGAAGGCATGAATTACTCTTTCAAGGTGCTCATGAGAAAGAAGAGGTTTTACTTTAGCCAGCTGCCTAAGATGAAAGGAGCTGGATTTAACAACGGCACCAATTTGCCGGTCCAATTTAAAATCACTGTCCAGTTTAAGACCCAAGTTTGAGACTGTTGACTTAAGATAAGGGGACAGCGGGCCCAAGTCTACAGAATCGAATGTACAAAAGTCTGATGATGTCACGGGTTTGATTCAGTTTATGCAGAAGAGCGCTTTTCAACAAAATAGTGAGATATACAGTATTCACTACTGTCTTTATCAAATCTGTGTTTTCCAATACGTATTGTTCACCTAAAAATGTGGTGTTTCATTCAAATTAATGTTGTCATTCAGATATACAGTATTTCTGGAAATTAAAGATGAATTGTTGATCTCTTGTCACATATTCATCTTTTGATGTTAATGGAATTAGCCACACTTAATCGTTCAATATCTTTGGAGAGGAAGTGTCATGTCTGGCACCAACTGAGCTCTCATTTAGGGCAGTCTTGCCAAACATTCTTTTGGCTTTAAGGGCAAAGAGATTGCTCCTCTGCTGTCGGCCTTTGAAGTCATGGTTGTGGCGATTTGCATCCGAGAAGAAGCATCAGCTATGCAAGATGTGCTTTGTCAGGCTTCTGAAGGAAGGGTCAGTTTTCTCCCAGAGGGGTTCACCAGCTCAGCGGTATTAAACACACTTACTGCCATCTAGCGGATATTAGTTTGCGAGCACAGGTACCGCTTGGGAGGCGTCTGATTTTGTGAAGGTGACGTAATGCTATTGATGATGATGATGGTGATGTGATGATGACACTGTGCTGATCTCCTCAACTCTTAAGACAAAATGTACGACAGGAAACCACAGCATAGGAAAACAGACACATAGTGCAAATAATATGGGAGGGGAGTACGTTGCATAAGCAACAGGCTTAGAACTTATATTTTATATTGGAATGAAGACAAATGAAATTTGTGCATTTACACAATTGGATGTGAAAATGCGCAATGGGGCAAGACAACGCAGGGAAATGCTTCCAAATGTTTTCACACGCCACAGCGGAATGCACTCAAATCCTTAAACACATTATATCGAACACATGACTGAAAGTTTATCGTCCATAAAAACTCTTTTGCCCGAATATGAAGCGTATAGGTACGACCGAATAACAATTCTATATGGAATTTAAATATATTTAACCCTCGTGCCATGCATGTACACCTGACAAGTCGGGGCGGGGAGCACAACAAGAGCACGTGCTGCGTTGATATACTGATAAAAAAACTTGACACAAATCTGCTCATTAGATAGGAGTCTCTGTCTCCGGTCTAGACGAAAGACCCTCCATTGCCACCCGATTATCATTTTGTCACTCCATGTATATATTTCACACTTTGGCCTTGGATTGAGAATTTATTTTGTGTGTGATTTGACAAAGACACCACAATTTTCAATCATGAGTTAAATCCTCAATATGGCCACTAAGTGGGAGTATTTATCTTTGCTTTGACAGTACCGACTACGTCCACTTCAGGCCCCTGACCCTAATTGAGTTCATGGTGTGACAATTCCACTTCCTTCCTGGATGGCGTGCAAGTTGGGAATCGGCATGTAAAGAATGGTGTATATCAGATCTATTTACGTCAATAATTTAATCTGTGAAGTCTACACATTCTTCATTCATTCATTCAACTTCCGAACCGCTTTACCCTCACTAGGGTCGCGGGGGGTGC
Organism: Hippocampus guttulatus; assembly: GCF_054856545.1. NCBI lineage: Eukaryota > Metazoa > Chordata > Actinopteri > Syngnathiformes > Syngnathidae > Hippocampus > Hippocampus guttulatus. Next base: position 15,651,372 of record NC_141269.1, read on the forward strand.
TGGAGCCTATCCCAGCTGTTTTTGGGCAGTAGGCCGGGGACACCCTGAACCAGTTGCCAGCCAATCGCAGGGCACACAGAGATGAACAACCATCCGCGCTCACACTCACACCTGGGGACATTTTAGAGTGTTCAATCAGCCTGCCATGCATGTTTTTGGAATGCGGGAGGAACCCGGAGAACCCGGAGAAAACCCACGCAGGCACGGGGAGAACATGCAAACTCCACACAGGAAGGCCAGAATCCGGATTCGAACCATGTACCTCTGCACTGCGAGGTCGACGCACTAACCACTGGTCCACGAGGCCGCGCAGAAACAGAATCATGCCGTCCAAATTGCAATTGTACACCAATGCAACATGGTAATGGAAATTTGACATATAACAGCGCTAAATGGAAGTAACTGTTCGTACTATTGAATGCTGACCAGTTATTTTGCAGATAAGCAAAGTTGCCTGCTCATGCACTTGACTGTATTCTGTGTAGCTGCTCAAAATACTGATTGTGCTGACCTTAACCCCTGCCGAAGAGAAGAAAACGAGATAAAAAAGAGAGTGTGAGACGCGGGGGGAGAAGGCTCCCTTGACAGATCTGTGAACGGTGTCTCTCTGTTTTTTTTCTTTCTCAAATAAATCTCATCATTTTTACAAATACTTTCGTTGTCTGAGTTTCCCCGGACAAGACACCATGTAGCTCTGTCAGTAAAAACAATAAAAATAAATAAAAAATAAAAAAACAAAACAAACGCTGTACCGATCACAAAAATACAGTAGGATGTGGTAGAGGGCTATTTAGGATGTTGCATGTTAGTCAGAACCGTTCTGTGTTATATTATAACACATTAATTTTACATAGACATACTTAAAACTACTTTCGAGTCTAAAGCAGATTATACAAATGTTGGGAGCAGTACTGACAACATCCATTGTAAATTACACTAATTTGATCAGGGTGCAAAAAAATGCCAAACTCACAATTTTTATGCAGACGAATTCTTGCACGCACACACGCACGCGCACACACGCACACACGAACGCACACACGAACGCACACACACACGCGCACACACGCGCACACACGCACGCACGCACACACGCACACGCACACACAAACACACGCACACACGCACGCACGCACGCACACACGCACACAAACACACGCACGCACACACACACAAACACGCGCGCGCACGCACGCACAAACGCACGCAAGCACGCACACGCACACACGCAGGCACACACACACGTGGCCTGTGTAATTGGGTAAGGCAACTGGAGCACTCGGTAGGGTTCGATTCCGGCTCATGCCTTCCCGTGTGCCGTTTCAAGTTCTCCCCGTGCATGCATGGGTTTTCTCCAGGTACTCCCGTTTCCTCCCACATTCCAAAAACATGCATGGGAGGTTAGTGCAACACTCTACATTGTCCCTCGGTGTAAGTGTGAGCGCAAATGGTTGTTTGTCTTTGTGTGCCCTGTAACTGGCTGGCAACCAGTTCAGGGTGTACCCCGCTGCTGCCTGAAGACAGCTGGGATAGGCATGCCAGCGACCCTTGTGAGGATGAGCAGATTAGAAAATGGATGGATGGATGGATGTTTTTCTAAGAGGAACTCACTTCCTAATAATTTGATGTTCTAGTTTTATTAAAAGTGAACAATGGGTCACTTGTTCTACCTTGCTCTTTACTCTGTTTAGACTATGGCTGCTGTTATCGCCAACTGTGAGTCCATCCATCCACCAAGTCTCTTTCACACTCATTGGCCTGTCCCAGCCAACATTGGGCAAGCAGGCAAGGTACACACTGACCAATTACCAACCAGTAATAGGGAATTTGGGTACATAAATAACCATTCAAACTTGTACATATTTGGACAATTTCTAGACAGTCTTCACAATACATGTTTTTGAACATGCAAAAAAAGCAGGAGTACCTGAACTAAAAAACACACAAGCACAGTGAAAATACAACCTCGGCACAGTAAGGCCCGAGCCAAGATTCAAACACAGAACCTCAGAAATGTGAAGCAGACGTTTTAACCTTCAGTCTACCATTCTGTCTGTGAATGTACTGTGATTACATCTTGTGTAGTACACCATAGAGTATTTATGGATTCCTGAAACTGGACATGACACTGTCATTGCCTGTGCCGATCAGTAGCCTGTGATGCTTAAGTAAAGAGGATGGACGCTTCAGAGGAGGACTGCTGTGTGTGTGTGTGTGTGTGTGTGTGTGTGTGTGTGTGTGTGTGTGTGTGTGTGTGTGTGTGTGTGTGTGTGTGTGTGTGCGTGTGTGTGTGTGTGTGTGTGTGTGTGTGAGAGTATATGTGTAGTGCAGCGCAGGCAGGGTTGGGGAGGGCAGCACGGTCACAGGTGACTGTCATGTTTAATAATGATTATCACCACGCACCTGCGCCCCCACACTAATTAACTGAACGCATATGCAAATGAGTCCGGGGATTTGATGGGGGAAAAAAAAAACACTGTTCATGCAGTGGCAGAGTGCGGTTGTTCAGCTGCTGGATTTGATTCGGGTAATGAACGGTCAGCATTGGAAGCACCAGTGGTGGTAAAAAGAAGTGAGATAAAGGAAATGGAGGATATTAGGGTTAGAGGGGAGGATGCAAGGAGGAGGATGAGAAGAAGGAGGAGGAGAAGAAGAGGGCATGAGATCCCTGAGGTAACATAATGGGAACAGGTGGACGAGTGGCCTGTTGACTGAGGTAATAAGAGGAGGGATGGAGGCGGGGAGGGTTGTTGTTTGTGTGTTTTAATGCGACCCGCGTATGCATGATGCGGGAAAATTATTCATGTTATGAGACATAAAATACATGTTTCATGCATACTCATTGGCTACATCTACACAATGTAACGAGATCCAATTTAAGGGCCGTTGCCATGAAATGGAAAACAATAATGGAAACATTACTTCACTTTTAGTGTGGTCCAATGCAGTTCTGCTCCGCTGCAACCAAAAATAATGAACGGAACTTAATTTATAAGACAAGGACAAACAATTCTAATTATGATATCCAAATTGTACACCTACATATCGTTAGATAGATGTTGTGCTTGAAAAGTATATACCCTCAATGATACTGAATCGCTATTATAACAAAAACATGTAAACATGCGAGACGTACTGCGTGACTTTTTATTATATTCAGTTTGGATTCGCTGTCATCAAGTTGCGCCAAACCGCTACACCCTGAATAAAACCGAGGCATAAGCAAGAGAAGTCAGCCTTTGAACTTCACTTATTTATTCACACGCATTCCAAACACGCATTCTATATGTCCATCCCGCGTCCAGGGGCCACACGTGCATATCCACCTACCTCTAACAAAGCAAATTGAAGTTCATTCAACTCGATGGCCCCAATCTTATTCGGGGGAGGCAGGCTCGTCACTCACACAGATAAGGGTGAATTAGGGTCTCACTCGGGGTTTTACATTTCAATTTAGCCTCCGGCTTCAGAGCCATTAGGGGCCTAATCTAAAGCTCGGTCCACAGAGTTCTTCTTCACAACCCATCGCAATATTGTTTTATTAACTTCCAGCAACCTATTGTGGAATACAACTCTAACAGAATTCATTATTTCACATTCAATTCATATTCGGGTTACATGTAGCGGGACCTGTGGTTTAAGAATATGCAAGCAATCACTGTAATGCAGTCCTGAACTATCTCCAGCTGGTTCATTTCGGCAAGTAGTACAGAGAGGCTAATTGCAAGTTGAAAATGTGCCTGGGCACGCACAATGACCACGTTGGCTCTAGGCAACCAAGCACAGATGAGAGAGGGACTGTTCTCTCTCAGGTGTAATGTCAAATGGGTATTGTTCCTCCCTACAGTAGTCCCTTAACATATGGGGCTGAAAAACAGTGCGGATGGCGCATACCAGATAAATACGTAGAAACTCATGAGGATGAAAATTAATTCAAAACACGTTGGAGTGGTGCTTTGCACATCTTCCTCCCAGTCGGGGGCTCCCTTTCCAGTTCTTCTCCAGGCACTCTGGCTATCCCCCCCATACTTCAAAAACATGCACATGGGTTTAATCAAAGACTCAAAATATCCTAGAGATTTGAATGTGAGTGAGAAGGATTGTTTTTCTAAAGATGTGCACTGGCGACTGGCGACCACGCAGCTGTGATAAGCTCCAGTTCATCTGTGATCCTAATGAGGACAAGCAGTATAGAAAAATGAACAAACAACAGAAGCTATGGTTACAGTATATGCATCATTTTATTCGATCGTAACTATTATTTGCTATGCCACATATAATATTACAATTGATTTACTGCAAAAAAACCCCAAAACAAAACAGGATTACCTTTGCTAAAATAAATAAACACTAATCACTTGGTCAGTGTAATGCCGTCATGCCACAGGTGATTCCTTGCATTCAAAGAGTGAGTCATTTCTCCCTTGACCTGTCCGGATTCTCTGTCTTTATTGAAGCTCTCCAAAGAGACCCAGTGTGCTTGATAATGGTAGCCCAGAGACTCTTGTGAGCAAGCACAGTGAGATGGAACTTCAACAGATGACTTCTGAATAGGGATCGGGTATTGAGTCCGAACTCCAAAATGGATTCCATTCATTCACTTTGATTGATTTTCAATTTAGTTAAGGGATTGTTTCTCGCAGTGTTAGTTTTACTTTAATATGGAAGACATTCTCAGAAGAAGCAATACTGCAAATAATAAAAACCTCTTATTCTAACTTGGTGTATTCATAAAAATATGCAAATTTACATTAAGAATTTAACCCAATGCAGTTACATTAATCAATCAATCGATGAAAAATGAGGCTGTTCCCTCTCCTCTCTAACACCGTGGGTGTGTTTGCTGAATCAGATCCCACTAAACTGTCGAATCTCAATCAAATTTCACACATCTTCCTTATGCCAACATGCCCCCATTTTCGAGTTGCGAAAATATGTCTACTTCCAGCCTCCGGTGGCAGGAGTCTATCCGGCCACATCATCGTGGGTCTTTCCATGACACAAGAGGTGCTAGTCACCAGCTAGCTCATGGGCTAACCGAGGTGGCTCTCAGCTGACCCGTTTGTGAAGGTCTTCACTTTCATCGCTCCTGCAAATATATTTCAATCATTTACAATTAGCATGAGGAGACCAATCTTGAAAAGGCAAGTTGGTTATCTGTACAAAAAAAAAAAGGCTCTTGTCATTTTTGGCAATTTTAGTATATTTGGGTTATAAATTTCCTTCATTTGAGGAAATCTCATTTACAATCAATTAAAAAAAGTATGATAAGCTTACTGGATTTCTTGGTACTTCACATTTGTAAATAACACTTCATTATCAGAATCTGGTGAATCTCCATCACTGTCCTCTATTGGAATATATTCCACCACTTGTTCTGGGATGTGCTCACTGCACATTTCCATGTCACTCTCCTCTTGACTGTCTGTGCCAACCAGTGGCATACAGACATGTTTCCATTTGGGGTGGGGTTGGGCCAAGTCGCACTGTTTACCAATGGACCGATGATTACCCCTCTTCTTACATTTCTCACATGTAGGACAAGACTTCTGTGTCTGCACCTCTGAATCCACTGAAAAGATAAAAAATAAAAATAAAAATCAATGGATGTACGTATATGACAATCACTGAAGGTGTTCATAGGACCAGTGACCACCATTTCAATATGTCAATATCACGGCCATCCAACACTTTGAATCATACATACTGTATATGGTGACTCAAACATCTCCACCTAGCTTACTTTTAGCTACACAGTGAAGGAATAACTTCATCAATGTGACGGCTGCTTGAGGAGGATTCATTGTGCAACAACTGACTCCTACACTCATCCATCTGTTGTTCAGATGCACCTGCAGAGCCGATAGCCTCAGCTACCGCTCGCTTCATTTCTCGTTTAGCTGCCGCTGCACGCTGGTCAGATGTACTTTGAACCTGCTGCCGGTCTTGTGGAGGGAGCTGAATTGTTGGGGCTGCAGTTGCAGTGAGCATTAACCTGCTGAATAAATGTGCGAAGTGACGAAGAGACTTTGCTCATGTATTTATAATAAAATGTATCAAAATGCTGTCTTATATCCAGTGTGTATACACCGACATGGTTGGAGATTGGTTTTTTTGTTTTTTTAATCGGAACAGCAAGGAGAATTGGGGAAAAACAAACAGAACACATGGTAAGGTAGGAACCTAATTTGTTAAGGGATGGATATAGGTAGCGAACGTCCGTCCTTAGCAACCTATCTATCCCTTTATTTCTTGTCGTAGGTTGACAGTACGAGTAGGCATAAAAATTAATATTTGATGAATCATAAAATGCAAGTGAATTTGCAGTAAGATTGACTTGTGTTTTGTATAAATTCCTCGTCTCACCCCTCGGGTGGTGTCCGTCCTCCATTCAGCTCGGGTCCTCTACCAGAGGCCAGGAAGCTTGAGGGTTCTGCGCAGTATCCTTGCTGTTCCCAGCACTGCACATTTCTGGACTGAGATGTCCGATGTTGTTCCCGGGATCTGTTGCAACCACTCATCTAGTTTGGGGGTCACTGCCCCGAGTGCTCCGACCACCACAGGCACGACTGTCACCTTTACCTTCCAGGCTCTCTCCAGCTCCTCTCTGAGCCCTTGGTATTTCTCGAGTTTCTCGTGTTCCTTCTTTCTGATGTTTCCATCACTTGGGACCGCTACATCCACTACAACGGCTTTCCTCTGCCCTTTATCTATGATCACGATATCTGGTTGGTTCGACATTACCATCTTGTCAGTCTGGATCTGGAAGTCCCACAGGATCTTCGCTCTGTCATTCTCCACCACCTTCGGAGGTGTTTGCCATTTTGACCTTCGGGTTTCCAGTCCATACTCCGCACAGACCATAGTTCGGTCGACTATGCCAGCCACCTGGTTATGGCGTTCCATGTAGGCTTTCCCTGCCAGCATCTTACACCCTGCAGTTATGTGTTGGATCATCTCAGGTGCCTCTTTGCACAACCTACACCTTGGGTAGGTGTAGTATATATATATATATTTATATCCATCCATCCATTTTCCGAACCGCTTGATCCTCACTAGGATCGCAGGGGGTGCTGGAGCCTATCCCAGCTGTCTTCGGGCAGTAGGCGGGGGACACCCTGAATCGGTTGCCAGCCAATTGCAGGGCATATCTCTCTCTCTCTCTCTCTCTCTCTCTCTCTCTCTCTCTCTCTCTCTCTCTCTCTCTCTCTCTCTCTCTCTCTCTCTCTCTCTATATATGTGTGTGTGTGTGTGTGTGTGTGTGTGTGTATATATATATACGGTTGTTATTTCCAACAGCAAATGCTATGACATTGAAGAGCTACCTTTTGATCCTTTAATTGAAACAATTGATAGGAGATCATGGCACACTATTAGGAGTTTTCATGATCTTCATCATAATCCCCACTAACTCCCACAACATTTTTCCTACATTGGTTGGGTCACTTAACCTTGCTTTTGGACCTTTGGTGTTTCTTATGTTCCTGGGTCCAGCTTCGGTAATGGTGGCAAGGGATGCTTGCCAACAACAGTATGTGTACGTGTGTGTGTGTGTGTGTCATAAGGGAGAAAGAAAAAGGGGGAAACATGTGGAAGCAATTTGGTTGTTTTACTGTCTGGCTCTGGTGGTGAAAGTGTTGGGCAGGGGCTACGAGCGGTCTGGATCGTGTCAGAAGCTGCCGGAGTCAGGTTACTCTGACAGACCAAACTGGAGGAGAAGCTAGGTTTGGATAAAGGTAATGAGAAATGGGAGGGTAGACAAGAGTCTCACAGTTGCAATTGAAACAGTGAGAATCTTCTGAATTGTTATGTCCTTTCCAGTGTATTTTAATGTGTGCGCGTGAGTGCACGTGTGTGAAGCTGGGCCAGAGGGCTCCAAAAGACATCCACTTGAACTAGCCCCAGCTGAGAAAACAAACGGCCTCAAATCTGTCTCTCCCCTATCCTTGCCTCTTCTCCTCACATCCAATTTTCAACTTTTTTTTCCCCCTAGAACGATGGGCATTTAATCAAGTAAGGGAGCTAATCAAAGCCAGAGAACGGCTCCTGAACCCTCAGCTATCTTCTCTCTAATCCCAAAGCTCTGCTTCTCATTTGCCATTGACCTAGAGGACCAGACTTGTCCATGGAACACAACATGGGTACATATGGGGGCTGGTAGTCGGTTAACTTTGTAGCACCAAGTAAAAGGTTAGACCTACGTGTGTCTGAGAGTGCATGTATGAATCCATATTCTAAGGCACAGTCAAATGAAAAGTCAACAACTAGGCTAGAGTGTATAAGACTCGCAATGGCTGAGGTGAATGGGAATATGGAACGAGCGAGTGGGGGTAGTGAATAGGAACAAGAAGGAGAGGATGGTGGAGGCACAAGAGGTCGTGGAGGTTGAGGTGATAAGTCGCCTGCTGGGGAATTAATAGGGAGCAGATGGAGCTACCTTTACTTAATGTAAGGTTGTATATACAAGGGGAGAGATTTATCAGTCTATATGAGAATGGAGTCTGACAATGGCTGCTGGGATGGCTTCTCCACTCGGGGAGGATTTAGCATATTTCCGTCTCACTCTGAACTGTGAGGTTTCTGAGGGTTAGCATGTCTTAAGACGTTCAGGAGAGGTGGACTTACGTCGTAAAATAGTCATGAAACAAGGGTTAAATATGAATGATTTGAATACAGGGGAGAATTTGAAGCTACAGTTGCTATTGTGTTGACTATGGTCAGATGCCATCTTGAGAAAAGTAATCTTTGGAATAAAAGAAACTGTGGAGAATTGTGTTTTTAATCAGACACTTGGTAAACATATTAATTAGATATTTTTAGAAAAATAAGATGTAAAAATTCTGACATAAAGGATTTGGTCACTAGGTCACAGCGCCGTGGCCTGGTGGTGAGCATGTCGCCCTCCAGTTTTGAGGGCTTGGGGATCTTGGCTCTGGCTTTCCTGTGAGGAGGTTGCAAGTTGCCTGATGTTCTCTCTGTACTTCTGAGGGTTCTCGCTCGCTACTCAGGCTTTGTTTGACATTATTCTTGAATGAAATTGAAATAATATATTCATTTATTTTCAATTCGTATTTGTAAAGATGTTTTTTTTTTTTTAAAGAGATACTTTAGTTTGTAAATGGCTTAAAGTAAGTAAATTGTATTTGGATGGTGAGTGAATGTATTTTCCTACTTAACCTCTCCATTCATGCATTTCAATGCTAGAAATAGCAGATATGTCTATGCTTTTTTTTATCTCCATACCACGGGACTGTAGTAGTATAAACTGTTTACTTGGCTGAAATTGTCGCACTAAGTTTTGAACCACGTCGGGTTTCCGTCAACTTGACCCAGTGAGTTATTTCTACACGGCCAAAGAAGCACAGTAACATGAGTGGGCCTATCACTCTTATCACTTCACTGATAATGGCCGTCACATAAAAGATGACCTGGTGAACTCCTCAAATGCCAAAGTGGCCCAATTAGCCACTATGCATTTCATACAATTTCCAAAGGGCAAATGTTCCCAAGCTGTAATTATATACTCACATTGCCCACCTTGAGTGACCTACCAACCAGTCTTGACGGCCATCTGTTGTAGAGGTAACCATGACAGCGCTAGGAAAAAAACAAGTAGCGGTGTGGTCTATCATTGTGGATGTAATTGGTCAAGTAGCACTTGTTACCTGGTATACAGTACATAGGAAATGTCACTGTGGAGGATGAACATGGTGCAAGGTGGGATGCTGTTTTTCAAATGGCCAGTTTATTATCGCAACCTCTTTCAACCGCCGTACGCAACGAATTAAATGTCATGTTACGGCCACAATCAGGTTTGCTTTGCATCTTTGATGTCAAGGTGCTCCTTTAGACGACTGTGCTGGACAAATAATAGCGGTGGTCCAATGAATCTAGGCTGAAATAACCACCGCAGTCGTGTTTGTGTCATCACGCAGCTGACCATTCACACACACATAGGTCAACATCTGTCTATTGATGTACGCACACAATGTAAATCTTTCTGTCTGTCCAAATGGATAAAATGTACCGGTACATGCACATACCTAACCTGGACAGGTTCTGTCTGGGGACAAAGAAGCCTACAGAGGTCTGGACACCAACATAGTGATTTAAGATGGAAGGATTGACATGGTTTTGTTTTTGTGCTTCATAGTATTCCAATGAATACGCACAACGGTGAAATAGTGCTTGCTTAGTGCGTCGGCCTCACACTTCTGAGGTTCTGGGTTTGAAGACTCTCGTCATACTGTGTGACATGTTCTCACTGGGCGCGTGTAGACTTAACATACATGCTAAGTCGGGTGAAGACTTGAAACTGTCCATAGGTGTGAATGTAAAAGTGAATGGTGGTTTGTGTCTATGATTCCCACGATTGGTTGGCAGCCAGTCCAGGGTTATACCCTTTACGACTGTAATAACGCAAAAACAAAAGGGATGGAAAGAAATAAACTCCTATTCAAACAATCTATTCCATTTTCTGCTCTCGCCGAGGTCCAGCTGACTTCAGTGCATACTGCTGCGAGGTTGGCCCTCACTAATGTCTCCATTGCCTGCACCTGACCCCGGTAGCCACTGGTGGCCAAATTTAGTTTGGAAACCTGCCACCACGTGAGAGCCGACAGACCCATTAATCAGCGGGAGTCTCCCCCACCCCCAAGCTATAGCGCAGGTCAGAGAAGGAGCAGCGCACACACAATGCTGCACAAAACAAATGATCGCTGGGACTTGAAAATAACTCTGACAGCGTTGTCCGCTCTTCCTTCAACGCCGCATATCCTAAATCCTCCATCACCTGCTTTCCGCAGTCTCGCACCTGGCCATGGTTTTCCATCACTCCATGTCTGCTCCATTCTTATATCCCAGTTTGCTTCTCTCTGTCTGCGCCAGGTTGTCATCCTGGGGCCCCTGGTCGTGGGGGTTATTTACACACCTCTAGCCTTGGCTCCTGCTCTCTCCAGGAATTAACTGCAGAGTTAAAACACACACAAAAAAAGCACACACTGACACTAACCTAGATGACCGAAATATTAATGTTTCTTTTGATGGATTGATATGTTAAAGTAAAGCATTTTGGAAGCGCCGGTGAATGTGTACTTATGGAAAAAAAATACTATGGATGTACTGTATGTAGTGAGAGGCCAAATTGAATATGACATTTACCGTCATGTCTTGGACGAACTCATAATGCTCTTGTATCTGGGAAGATGTGCAGCAGACAGCAAAGAAGTTTATCACCCCTCATTCCCCCCACATCTACCTTCTGCTTTAGGATTGGAGCTGCAACTGCAACTGTCTGCGTGCAGCAACAGTTAATTGACTTGCAATCAGTGTTTACTATCTTGCAATTAATGCTCCAAGAAGAGATCAGTGGATGTGACACCAGCAGAAGGCATCTCGTGGGCAATATCCCTGAGGTGAGGAAACATGCCAGGAAGTAACCAGAGAGAATCCATCTGATAACTGCTCAACATTTATATCCAGTGTCACTGGTACACTTATCCTTTCTCATGTGAAACTCTGCTGGGAGACGAATGGTGGAATTGAGCTAGATTAATGAAGGTTACCAAAGTCCCAGATGTTTCTGTGGTAATTAGAGGCATTTGTTTATCAGGAAAACAAGTCACATCAAGAGCAAAGCTTTCATTATAATTTTTAATAATCTTAATAATTCAAGTGTAGCTGCTTTATTTTGTTCCCAATTTATCATGCTAATGTGTTGAATACATCTACATAATTTCAACACTGATTACTGGAACAGTTCGTTACAGACCGGTTTAACATAGGATTGTTTATGCAAAAATTGAATGTTCATCAAACAAAAACTAAGCAAACAGGAAAAAGGTCTACTGGGTTTACAATGAGAGTGCAACAGATCACAACGTCAACTGTCACAGAGTAAACGCAAAATAGGATAAATCCCAATCATACAGACACTATTTTCATCAACTTGAAAATTCTAATGATTTGTTTGTATTTTTCATGATCATTTTGTTTCGTCATTCGGAAGAAACTCATCAGCTCTTAGAGAAGCCTGGGCTCTTGAAGCAGCGCAGTGTTAAATATCCCCTGGACTGATGATATCACATTAATGAGTAGTTTGCAGGAAATAGCTTTTCCCACCAGAGTTCACAAAAAGTTAATAGATGACATATTATGCTCATTTCCACCACCGTGTCTTTACAAAGGGACTTCTCTAACAGGAATGAAGCAAAAAATGTCATGTCAACTGTAAAATTCCCAAATCCTTTAACAAATGATTGGTAAATGAACCGAAAGGTGTTGCAGCTTTAAACAAGAGCACATGTGCACGACACATGTCCTGTCATCATCATTTCAAAAAGCAGTTGTGGCTGCTGCAATTTAACGACACAATATTTGTACCAAGCAGCGCCTCCTAAAAATAAAGGAAATAACAATTGGGAGCCCTCATACTTGCATGACCATTGAATCTATTTTTACGCCAACGACCTAGAAACCAGCCTGGAGTCGGTAATGCTGTCAACACTACCTTTCTTTCTTCCGGTCCGATAAGTGTTGGTACGTTTGCTTGGAAAATGATACAGATAATTTCTTGGGGAAGCAGCTTTCGGTTTGAAATTATTGAAGCTGGATGTCAAAACTTGGTTTTCAAAAGTTAATTGGGATTGGGCGGCCCGCAGATGTCGTGGGCTCGATTCCAGCTCTGGCCTTCTTCCTGTGTGGAGTTTGCTTGTTGTCCCCGTGCCTGCGTGGGTTTTCACCGGGTACTCTGGTTTCCTCCCACATTCCAAACACATGCATGACGGGCTGATTGAACACTCTAAACCAGTGGTTCTCAACCTGGGTTCGATCGAGCCCTAGGGGTGTGGTGAGTCGATCTCAGGGGTTCGACAGAGCCTCTACCATACAGTTACAAAAACTTTTGTCTTGAATTTTTATTCACTTTTTTTCTGTTTTTAACAAACGCATTTCTTAATGTCTCAAATTTGTTCAAAATCATATTTTTATTTTTCACTAAAGAAGGGTTTGGTGAATGTGCATGTGAACTGGTTGATTTCTGTACCTCTAAAAAGGTTAAAAAATACTGTTCTAAATTGTCCCTAGGTGTGAGTGTGAGCGTGGATGGTTATTCGTCTATGTGTGCCCTATGATTGGCTGGCAACCGGTTCAGCGTGTCTGCCGCCTACTGCCCGGCAGTAGGCTCCAGCGCCCGCGACCCCTGTGAGCATAAAGTGTATCAGAAAATGGATGGATAATTGCGATCTCACTGTCAACTGGAACCACTTTATCCGAATAAATATTGTATGTCGGCATGAGTCCGACTTTCCACATTAAATACCTGTGATCAACAAGGGCCGTACTTCATACGTTCAGAGTGAACATGCTTTGAGTAAATTCTATCCGTTATCTTAAGTTTGTATGAGTTAAGCCATTTTGAAATACAATGAAAATGTAGATTCACACATTCTCTTTCAATTAGAAGAACAAAGAACTCAGAGTTTGTGCAACAAAACAATGCTCTTTTGAATTCCATAAAATAAATGCTGATCTTAATATGAAGCTAATTTCCTTGTCTGAAACGTTCTTGAGTTTTGTTTCGTATGACAGCAAAATGTCACAGCTGTTCTCTTCAAAAGTTGACTTTTTCAACTGTACTATCAAGTTGTTTTCCATGTTTGTGGGTTTCCACATACCTGTACAAAATTGTTGTGAGACACTTGACATGGTAAGGTAAGGTCATGTGAGATCTTGGAAGATGAGCGTAAGCATGAAGTAAAACATTTCATTCAATTCAAACACCACAGGTGTATCAAGCTGAATGCACAAAAGCTGAGAATGCCTTTTCAAATATCAGTGAAAGAGTATTTCAAGGACAGGCATTTCATAGGTATTCATGGAAGAACGTGATGACGAACACGTTTTAAATAACCAAGCACAATGCCGATTGACCTGAGCGAAGTATGCTCCCACTGACAATGGAGGTGCGGAAATATTGATTTTTTTTTTCTTTTGCAATTTATTGGACTACTCTGGATTGTCAAATGCCAGAACAATGTACTTGCATGATTGCAATATGGCGACTGTTTGGTGAGGAGGTATAAAAAAACATTTTTCTTACCACAATGCGTTTGATATGAGTCAAACTCAAGAAACTCAATTGCCCATTTCTGTTACAGAATAACATCACCTTTGACTTTCACGACACCACCTATCTGAGAACTCGAAGTAGAATGACCGCTGTTAATTGGTCCAGCACCAAATGAATTCAAAATCGCTGAGAAATTCAGGAAAATGTTGAAAATGGCTCTTGTGATGCTTTAACAACTTGACTGTCAGTTCAACTTTGTGCAATATGTTGTCGTTGAGGGTTAGCTGGACATTACATATACCCGCATTTTGTCTCGCCCCAATTGCCTTGTCAGAAATCAATTGCGGATCAAAATGTGGGTTTGCAATTGGAGGTCAGTCTACACTACAGTATAAATATTTCATCCAGGACTCACGTCAAGGGGCTTTTAAAGATGTGTGCTGGACCATGCTCCCCTCTTGCTGCCCTCTGAAAGTGACAGGGCTTGCGTTTTAGCCCACTTAAGGGCCAGGTTAAATCAATTAAAATCTATTATTCATATGGCAGTGTGGTGACCTCACTGAAATCCCCTATAATTTCAGAATAGAAAGGAGAACAGGCACTGGCAGTGAACTTTGGCTTCCCTGGTTTTCAAGAGAATACAGGAAACAAGTGACCTTGTTTTAAGACTGAAGCCTTGGAAATAAAATTGGAGCTCGTAACATAATGTTCCAAGATAGGGTCTGAGTCACAGGCCTGGGCAAATCATGAATGCAGGATTGTATTGAAATGGCTTTGATGATCTGGACCTTGTGTGCATGTGCACCAGTGGCCCCATGCATATTTTGAAGAAAATTGGCAGCACATTTTGGATTGCAGATAAATACAGCCACTCTTTGAGTGGGGCATTTCATCTTTGCATCCAAGCTTAAAATCCCCTTCATTCTGATTGGACGGATCTGCTCTTGTGCAAAGTGCAACCGTTCTCTTTGTAAGGAAGAAATTCGATTGGATGAGACCCCCCATGCATGGCAGCCTGCTATTTGGTCTGATAATACGCAAAGAAGAGTCCGAGGGAGAGAAGTCATTAAGACCTGCTCACATATAATCATCCCATTGCCATTCCCATCTCTTGGCCTGCATTTTATTCTGACCATCTGCACTCTGTCCCCCTTTCATTTGAAAGGACCTCTGCTTGCAGAGAGGAAGCAAATGGAGAGCTCAGAAGCAATGGAAAGTGATTTGGATGCGGTTTGCTACATGAGTGAACTGTTTTTTTTTTTTTTGGTCAAATCTTTTTTAAAAGAAAACAACACCTTAACTGGAGTTTGTGAAAAATGTATTTTGATTTAAAAAAAAGAGAACTGGATGGAGGGAAAATTAAAGGGATGGACAGATTTGCAAAAAAGCATTTCTTTTATTTCGACAGGATTTACTTTTATCCTTTGGCTTTGTTGAGTCTGTCCCATGAGTTTTTTTTTTGTTTGTTTGTTTGTTTCCTAGGCTCATGCAATAACAATTTATTAGGAAAGCTCTGATCGAGGTCACTGTTTTAAATATGCACGTTAACGTGCAATGATTTATATGCAATCAGGTCAATGTATTCAATTAGTAATGTAACAGAAAGCGTGCCATCACCATATTGTAATTGTCTGTCTCGTAAATCCACTTTTTGAATTATTTCTCTCATTCTTCAACAGGTCTGACAACAATTTTGCCTTTGTTTTGTGCCATGTGCCTACATTCTTATTCTTTTTGTTTTAATCATAATTCATCCGATTTTTAGGCAGGCGGCACGGGGGTCGACTGCTTAGCATGTCGGCCTCACAGTGCAGAGGTGAAGGGTCTGAAGGTCTCCGGCCTTCCATTGTGGAGTTGGCATGTTCTCCCCGTGCCTGCATGGGTTTTCTCCAGGTACTCCGGTTCCCTACCACATTCCAAAAACATGCATGGCGCGATAAGGGAACACTCAAAATTGTCCCTAGGTGTGATTGTGAGTCCGAACGGTTGTTTGTCTGTGTGCCCTGCGATTGGCTGCTAACCAGTTCAGGGTGTCCCCCACCGACTGCCCAAAGACAGCTGGGATGGGTTTCAGCACACCCGCGACACTCGTGAGGATAAAATGATTAGAAAATGGATGGATATTTATAGGCGCCTTTCAAGGTCACTGTACAAGCATATAATTAAAAGAAAACAGGCAAAAGGGACAGTGAGGTGGAGAGAGGGCAACGATCTGAACAAGCGAGAGGGTGTGTAGCAATGTGAAGGTATGGTAGGGCAAGCTTATTGATGGTCTTGAAAGTGCAGATACATACTGATGTTATATTGCATGCCACACAAAGAGCCAGTGGAGTTGTTGCAAGGCTGAAGTGATGTGATGGGTGGAGGGGTCCTTGTGATAATCCAAGCAGCAGAGTTCTGGAGAAGTGTAATTTTTGTAGTCACTTCAGGGGAGGTGGGGTGGGGGCATACAGAAGAGAGGTGCAGTAATCCAGGCAGGAAGTGACAAGGCTATGAACAAGGACAGCTGCAGTGCGAGGGGTGTGGGATGGATGGAGCCGATTAATGTTACATCAATAAAAGTATGCAGAGCAGTTGATGTTTACGCGGTTGAGAAGAGAGTGTGCTGTCAAGGATGACGTCCAAACTCTTAACCCGAGGGGTGGGAGAAACAGAAAAAGTGTCAAGTGCAATAGAAAAACTGTCAATTTTGGCTGGAGTGGACCTATCTGTAGGATTTCAGCTTTATCACTGTTGAGTTGTTGAAAATTGGATCAGCATCTACGGTGAAGGTCAGAGAAGCAGTCAGTAAAGGAGAAAAGAGGAAGAGTGGTAGTAGGATTGGTGGAGAGGTCGAGCTGGGTGTCATCCACATCACAGTGAAAGGGCCAGTTAAATTTTGGGCAAATATTTCCGTGAAGCAGGATGAAGAAGATCAAGAGGAGAGCTCCCAAGACCCCGGAGGACACCAGAACAAACAGGGAAATGGAAGGGGGTTGAAAGATTTCAACTGAACAATCTGGTTCAGCTGGACAGGTAAGAATTGAACCATTGAAGGTGTGTGTGTGTGTGTGTGTGTGTGTGTGTAGTGCCAATGTTTTTGAGTCTTTGGATTGGATTGGATTGGATTAAACTTTATTGTCAAATGTACTGTATGTGAAACATACAGCACAGATGAAATGTCTTCCCTCTCAACACAAAACAAGAGGAGCCGCTGCGAGTGTCCGCGCCGACATCAAAAGAAAAGTTAACAAAAAAATGAGTCTGTTCATGAGACCAGAATGAAATTGTTTGTTGTGATTATTGTCGGTAATGTGGGACGGGAGCTGCGAAGCAACAGTCTTTTCTGAGATTTCTGATCGAAATAGGAGATGGTCATGGCTGCTGTTTTGAATGCTGTAGGAACAATGCTAGTGGAGAGTGGTGAGTGTTAGTGATCAGGGGACCAAAGGCAAGCTTGAACCAGAACAGTCTTCTTGGCATCCACATACACATGTTGGCACCCATCGATACGAACGTGGGTACATACAACACTCTTTTTGAGCTTTGTGCCTACATTGACGCTAACCTAGGAAGAGCAAACTTGTCAGTCCATTCCATGAGTGCAAGAAAACCAAAAACATAAGATGCCGGCATATTGTGGTTGATGGTTCTGCAACACACTCAGTTATGACAAGGGTACTGGGAAGAGATGAAAACTAAATGGAATTGGTTTTTCAAATGTTCTACACATACATATTAAGTTGTTGACAAAAAAGAGTTGAGAAATGAGCAAGTTGTGACTTAATTTCATTGTCAGTGCATTGCCTTTGATGGGAACGTTGTTCCTACCAACACGGCACATAGGCATGCCAGTTTGTCGGACTTCTACGGTGCATTGCTGTATCTAGGGTGAGTTCGGGAATTCACTCCGATGCCCTAACATGACCCTGAGGGTGGTGTTCAGAGAGGCATGCTGCACTCTACTCCCATTAATTTTGTAACACACCCTATTTTATAAACCAATCAGCAGCTCATGCTTGAACTGTTTCCATCTGTAGTGCCTGACGCTTTAGTCGCACTGTGTCCCCAATCCCAAATTGGGGCAACGACAGCGCGCTCTGGCACTCCTTTTTTTGGTACTCCCTTGACAATCCAGGTGGCATGTGTCAATTTTTATTTTACTATCGAGGAGTTAAAATACCCAGACAGAGTTCCACAAGTGTAAATGGTTATGGCCACCTGGCTCAAGCGCAGCCAAACAAATGGGGGAGTCCACACAGCGCTCACAATATTACGATATTTATTTCAAATGATCAGGGCCGGACAAAGAAACAAAAGTACCAGTGTAGATGGCAGCTGACTACATAAAAATGTGCGGTCACAGAGCACAGCAGGGAATCTTGGGAGAGAAGAGAGAAAGAGAGAAAGAGACTGCTGGCACCAGCCTCCCTTGTATCCAGGCTGCCTCCACTCTGGTCAAACCATCTTCAGGTGTGCTAGAAAGGACTGTCAGTGGAGTGAATAACCTGGCAACCAGGAGAGGGTGCTGACTCCCACCTCACAGGGAGCCTACAAAATCCCCAGGTTCATAACAAAACAAAGTTAGAACATTTCTCGTGGCTGGATTCACCTTCATTTATATTCTTTTAGTAATATTTAGTTAAAGTGATATTGTTGGGCAATATCTGAAGTTAGACACACACACACGCACACACATTCATCCATCCAACCGCTTTACCGTCACGAGGGTCGCGGGCATGTTGGAGCCTTTTCCAACTGACTTTGGGTCGTAGGCGGGGGACACAATCGCTGGGCACACACAGACGAAAAACCATTCACACTCACAATCACACTGAAGGACAATTTAGAGTGATTAATTAGCCTACCTTGTATGTTTGTAGAATTTGTAGGACACCGGAGTACCCGGAGAAAACCCACGCAGGCATGAGGAGAACATGCAAACTTACACAGGAAGGCCGGCGTCAGAATCGGACCCTGCACTTCTGCACTGTGAGTGTGTGTGTGTGTGTGTGTGTGTGCATGTGTGTGTGCATGTGACTTGTTCCTGTCTAAAATATCACTGCAGCGCTTTGATGCATAATGTGGCAGAATGCTTTTTGTCTTGCTACTCATTAATACAGGGTGACAGAAACAAAAACAGGGGATTTCCATTCATGTCACAGGGAGGAAGGTATTTAAAAATGCTGACTGTTAATCAATGGAAACGTTTGTAAATCTGATACGAACTCATAGGACACACACTTTTGGCTGTGAAATGTTTTCTTAAAATAAGAATGAACATTTGCAGTTGGAATGCAATTGTTCGAATTTTCTTGTGCTAAAAATTGACTGCTGATCACAGCCAGATCCTTGTGTGGTTGGGATTAGGGTGCATACAGAAGATTTTAACTAACACATCTTTTGAAGGTGTTTTTTTGTTTGGGTTTTTTTAGCACGGCTCTGAGGCACCAGTGGTTGATGGCTCTTGTAAATTGACTATAGCTTTCTTTCTTTTTGGACAGTGGAGGCATCAACCAGTCACCTGATCCCATCCCCTTTTTACTCTTTGGCCTCAGCTGGTGCCATGGCATTGTTATAAGACCAGAGTAGCCATTTACACGAAGATACACGCACACATTGTACATGGACACCACCCTCATATGGCTCAAGGGCTATCAAAGGAATGTCAAAGATGGTTTCAACCCCTTTGTATGTGGCCTATTTTGCCAACACTGTATGCTGGTGCTTCGGTGTGGTTGGAGATTGTGATGGCCCAGAAATGCATTGTGAGTGACTGAAATATAATAAGGCCACTCACCCTCAGGGTAGAATGAAATGGTGATAAAACACGGATGGCTTTGAAGTCAGAGTTTGAATTTCAAATCGGTAGAAAAAAGACAAAAGATAATTTCTCTGAATGAAGAAAAAAAGATCCAGACACACTCGGTGGCAAAGTATCAGATTCACAGCCTTATTTATTTGCAGCCTAAAACTATTGCTTGCTTTGCTCGACTTAATAGGTACTATCCACTTACTCCAGCAGAGTGAGCATATTGTTTCTATCTAATTGACACTAAGCTCATGGCTATTACCATGTCAACACTGGATTACTGCTGCCTTTGAGCTTGTGGAGTGGTCGACTTGGCCCACATTCAGGCCTTGTTTTCCTTTCCACCCTTGTCCTCTGCCGCTTGCACACATCTAGTCGGGCGAGCTCATGCGCGATCGTTTCAAGACACACACATAGTGAAACACATGGAAACGCTCCCTGTCTCACATTTCTGCCTTTCCACCCCGTCTTTCTCCCTCATCTCCTTCACAGAAAACATGTTCCAGCAACAGACCAGGATTCCAAGGCCAATTTCAGCATCACCGTAAAGTCCCCCCTCTCACAGGATCCCCTCGGTTCAGAGACGAGTGAGTGGCCATTCAGAGGCTGGATAAGTTGGTGACTGGCCAGGAGAGGCCTCTGGTGAACAGAGACACTAATTAGCACACAACAACCATTAACAAACAGATTAGCCCCTTAACCAGCATGGAATCCTGTCATCACCGTCGCGTACGTGTACGTGTGAAAATAGAAACCCACTGGTTGGTGAATACCTGAGTTTCACTTCAACCTTTAAGACAGAGGCGGAGTTACAGTATGTATTTGATTTGTAATATATGAACAGGATGTGGGTTACCAACCTAACTGAAAAACTATCCAACCTTTTTCCATGAAAACCTTGTAGGCGGTGGGGCAGGATCTGAGTGGGAATTTTTTCTTCCAAATATTAAGTTATTTTCATGTTTCTCACTAATGTTTATGTGCCGATATCTCCAAAGCGATGTGGGGTTAACAAAAGCATTGTGGAAGGCAGCGCAGCAAACCTGTTGAATCATTTGAACAAGTACTGTGCAAGTGATGTGGAGCGCATGAAAATGCGAACAGAGTTTGCATAGCCAGGCCATGGAAACTTTAAGCGTCAAACCATGCATCGACCGGACCAAAGCAGCACTTAATCGCATCATTATTTTATGCTGCACATTTGCAAGTAGCAGTGATGTTAACAATAACAATGAACTCAAAAATGTTTAGGTTTTAAGGCTGATTGATTATTCCTCCGGGCTCAATTTTAATTAGCTCACTGAATAGTTATTTTATAATATTATACATTTGTTGTACTGTTGAGCAATTAATATTTTTTTTTAAATTCCCTTTTCATTATTTTATTCGAAAAATGTATTTCCAGTATTACAATTTTCAAGTTCAGTTTGGTAATCTGATTTTTCAGTGCAGATGGTTCAAAACTGGCAATTGAAAAGCAATTTAAAGTCATGAAAATGATCGTTGCATCCAAATATCAAAACAGAACAATACATTAGTGCGTTGAATTTGCTGATTTTTTTATTTTTTCAAGGGGTTGCGCACCATAAAATCTATTTTTGAAGTAGACTCGACATCTACTTCAAAAATGTATCTGGATCCACCTGCTCGCAGAGTAACAGCATTTGAGCACCATTTTATTGTGTGTACATCATTGCAAAACGGAACAAAATGTGTATGAAATGACTTCCCTTATTCGTTTATTCACTCACAGTATAACTGCATATGTGCACATATGTTGTTTTGTCTTTTTTGTGTGTTTATGTTCAGCCTCATTTCCTCAGTGCCTGCTGGTCACTTTTGGCATTTGGTGAAAAAAAAAAGAAAAGATGCTTCCATTCCCCAAGGCTCCTTCACTTCCAGCACTGTGTGAGATGAGGCTGTGATATGTGGAAATTATTTTTTAACCGCCATAAATCGCTGATTCCCATCCTCTTTTCTCTCTCTCTCTCTCTCTCCCCCTCACTTTCCCTCCCTATTCCTCCCCCATAGCTGGTGAATCTGCCCTGCTGTGTGCGCTTAATGAAAGATAAGAAGGGTCCTCCACCACTGACACTGAGCCACGGACCCTCAGAGGACCGCGCTAATCTGCTTGGCTCCTAATGGAGGCCACTTTGTGTCTGCCGAGGATCATTTCATATCAAACAAATTGTGTCCTGTGAAACCCATTACATTTTGGGCCCTTTAGAGATTCTTCACCCTTAGCTGACACATAGAGGACATTCTCAGCCTGACTTTGGATGGTGTAAACATTCCCAAAGATGTTCCTCTGTGGAGCAGCCCTTTGCCAGTTTGAAGAAGGGCTTTGCGCATGGTTAAAACCTGATCAAGCTTACATGAACTGGAAAAGAAAAAGACAAAACTATCAGAGTCCTTGCAGTGAAATGAGAACACATATGGAAAAAATAGAGCCGAGGCGGATAGAAGTGACTGACAAAGAGTGAATAAATGTTCATCTTTGTAATCTTACCTGTATTCAGTCGTATAATTGTGTCTCTGCATGGGTTGCAGTGGCATGTGCCGGTAAGATCTGGAAAATTTCTGAAGAAAATGACACCCACATGTTATGATTGCTGTACTTACTGTCTTTCAAAAAAAGGCAGGCACAGCTGGGTTTACAAAGTAAGCAACACGGTCACAGCATGTGCCTCGAAAAATCGGATGTTGTTTGCTGGAGCGCGAGGGGTGGACTGAAACAGCCACGGTGAGGCAGATTTGAAAACACCATCACAGACAACATGTTCCTAATACATCTCCAGTCACCCTGCAAAGCACAACTGTCACGGTAAGCGGCAGGCGCAACAGCGAAACATGTAGAGTAAATTTCTATTTGTATTGACAATAGTGTAATCTGCTGGGACTGTGTCACCCCTTGTGCAGGTCATCACTCTTAATGTTTATGTTATGTGTCTGCCCGGGTGTGTGTATTAATGTGTATGTTTTCCTGCATGCGTTTCATCGCATGCTTGTGTGTCTGTGTATACCATCAGTTCTGCTGGAGGAAAAACAAAAAAAAAACAAGGAGGGGTTGGGAGTTGAAAATGATCTGGGGCCGATACATATGAAATAGCAGGGCTCATACATAAACATAGCACCAAGGCCCCGGGGCCAGGCAATCTACGAGGCAAATTGCTCACCAGTCAGCCATGGAGGCCGCACTGTTTACTATGCATGAGGTCTTGTGACATGCTTTAAAGCCGCCCCTAAAACTGGATGACTGGGCTTGCGGTATTGAAAAGTTTGCTTTTTCCATTGCTATGGTGCTATTTCCTATGAAATACTGTGTACTGTATGCAGTGGGCGGAGGACAGATCAGCACATTGCTCTGCGGAGCTCTTGTAAGTTGCACAGTGCTGTGCGGGTGTTATGGTGTTGTTGAAAACAAGCATTTTTGATGCAGCAAATTATTCCTATAAATGCACTGAACATTGTATGCACTGAGATTGTAATTGAGGCGAGATAGCAATGGTAATTAAACTGGCAAGCATGTCGGAAAAGGACCAGAAGGACAATATGACTTTTTTTTTTAAACTGCTGCTGATTTGGGGTTTTTTTTCGATTGAGGTAAACAAAATAAGTGCATCCAGACAATAATATCCAGTTTGTTAAACCTACAAATATTCACTCTTGAGGCTGAACATTTAATCCGCACACGTTTAAAAGAACATGAATAAGACAAATGAGCAACGATAAGAGAGCATGAAGCAATGGTGACATTTAAACAAGCTACTGAAACACAGCTGCACTTACCAGCCTGGAGTCCCAGGGGGAGCGCTCATCAATTCCATTCCAACCATAGGGCCCAAGTTCAAGTTCAAAGTCAGGCAACCATGGTGCCATCAGGAGAGTTGCCCACCCACATGTCCCGGAATTAACGATAGTCCGACTCTAGATGAGGTCAGAACAAATTGAGGAGGAAAGCTATTTAAAATATCCCTTTTTGAGAATTGTGGCTGTGTGTGTGTGTGTGTGTGTGTGTGTGTGCGTGTGAGCGCGCGCACGCATTGGGGAGTGTGGGGGGGGGGTCGAAGAGGGATGACAGTCATATTGCACCTTTGCTTCCCCTCTGTCTCTCTTTTTCTGTCCATCTGCATTTTCTCTCCCTCTCTCGGGCTATAATTATGCTAATAGTATGTATATAGCAGTGGCCCCAGAGGCTTGGGGCATATTGAAGGCTCCCAGGTCTTTCCCTCCTGTAACAGTATTAGGGTGCTATTGAAAAGCAGACGGCGGGTGAGAAGGGGGGCAGGATAGAGAGATAGCATGGGGTGGCAAATGGGACATGACCACCGTGCTCTCTGTCACGCCGCCGCCCATTGTCTGGCCAAAGAAAAGGGCCTCCGTCACCAGTGGGATGATAATAAAGAAGCAAGAATGGGCCGCGCATATTAAACAACACAACGGACCAAGCAGACCAACCTGCATGGGTGCGCTGACGGGAAAAGCACATGGACCGGGCCGATAGAGAAACTGGTTTAATGGGAGAGGGAGGGACCGCGGGAATGGAAGAAAGAAAAGGTTGCATCGTGTGGAAAAAGCACAAAAAGAGGGAGACAAACACAGATAACTGTTAAGTACCGGTATTTGTTTTCCTTTCAAGACACCTGCTAATGTCAGAGGTCTCAGCCAGTGTCGGATAAAGGCCATTTTCCCACAAGCTGCTCTTTCAGAATTTTATTTATTTTTTAACGGGGAGTCGTTTGGTGAAAATAGCTTCAAACCTCCTATACTGTAAATGAGTCAGTTATGAAATCATATTTTAATTATATTTTGACATTCAGTTAATATTGCAATACTCCAGTCAAATAATCTCAATTATTAGATCCTTATTAACTGCGCAGGCAACAATTTCAAAGAAATGTTTACAACCATCAGGTTAACAAGTGAACATGTAAATTAATTGATACATAAAGTATACAGTAAACAATATATGAAGTCACTTTTGTTTTTGATAACATGCAACAAATGAATGCGGTCTTCAAGGTGAAGGGGATGCAAGCTGCCCTTTATACATGCAATCTCATACACAGTCTATAATTCCTTTTAGATGTTTTCTGAATTAAAGCTAAGCAATAATGTGCTGGCCCTAAACAGAGATGTGTGTACAGGATGCACACAAAAATACAAGTTAGCTGCTCACTGAGCTGATGTCCCATGTTGTCAGGTGGTTGTAAAGCATGCAGAGGAGCTAACACTCAACCTCAATTCAAATATTTGTTAAATGAAATTATATTTATTTATTTTTCTATTCCGAAATAGCAGTTTATTCTCTTCAATTCCTAACCCTGGTTTAATTGCTGTGAAAATGTGTACGTTAGATTTTATTTATTTATTTTGGTGTCAAATCAAGTTTCAGCCATTATGTACTGCCATGCCAGGCGTATCTGCCCACGGGCGTTCAGAACAAAATTACTTAAACTATATTAGCAATTGGAGTGTTTATTTGACCAACACAATTCAAAATCGTTCCTCCCAAGTTGTGTTTTTGTATAATATTGAAGGTTGTGGAGGATTCGCTCTCCGAGTCGGAGTACAATATTTTTCCCAAATATTTTTGTTGAGTTCCAAATTAGACAACAATTACAGTATATCACAGTAACTGAACTCGTGTGGAAGTTAAAAAGAAAAGCTTTGAATTAATGCAACAAAAAGAATATTTTGTCTGAATTTGTAGAGGTAATTAGAAATGCATATGTTTTCAGAAAACAATGTCCTAATACAGTAAAACCATGTATACACTGGAATATATTGCAGACTGCTATGGGGACGGTTAGATCCAATTAATCCAAACTATCACAACCCAACTTTTATTCCCCCGAGCTCATGAAATATATCTTCCATACAATGAATTTCAGGAAGTTATAACAACAATGGTGGAACAGTTAAATCATCACAGTGACGATCAAATATTTTCTAGGAATTCGGCATGCTCTCTACCTGTTTTAAGGAGGAAATCCCTGAAGTTTTTATATACTCTTCTGATCCTCTTTTAGAGCTTTTGAGCTTTTGGGGATTCTAAAACTGTTTTGATGGCCGCTGTCAGATATGGGGCATTAAGATCAACCAAGTGTACGTCTGATCTGGCTTTCCTTCCAGTCTGATGGTAGCTCAACTCACAGTCCCAAGTTCCAGCGTTTTTTGTTTTTTGCCTGGGTGCTACCTGCCCCCACCCATTCCCATTCCCATCCTTGCCCTCCTCTGTCTTTGCCTGAGTATGTTGAGAGGTGTCAACAGTAGAGGCGTGGGTGTGGAAGGCTCTAGCATGGTTCACGGCTATCGCATGTGGCCCGGCAGCTATGCAGCGTGGCAACCATCTGTCCACATGTCACACAGTGAGTTGCTCTCTCACTTTCCCCCTTGCTTGCTCTGTCGCTTCCTGCCCTCTTTTTCATTCTTCTTCATCTCCTGCATACACGGTCAGTAGCAAGAGGTTAGTCCCGATTAAAGGAGCTGAGAGGGGGGTGGTGAAAAACAACGTCAACTCTTTCCTCTTTTCGGAACAAGCAGACTGCACACCTCCGACACTTTACATTTTGCAGGCAATGCAAGCTATTGACAATCAGCGGCCACGGTCTTAGGTACACCTCCACATTCTTGTGAGAAGTACGAGAGCTGTATCAAAAAATATATCAAGGATGTTCAAGGATAGCTCCTCTGCATGCTTTACAACCACCTGTGCTTACTTTTCATTAGCACAGGCACTATTTTAAATAAAATGTTTACAGCAGTTGTTGAGGTCTGCGCTTTGTCCTCCTCTATTGGTGCAGATTCAATGTTGTGCCTGTGGAACTTTTTGTAAGAGAAAAAGGCAGCACTCTTACAGACCAGCGAGTGGCAGTGTGTCACAGTTACAGCAGACCACCTTCAAGCATCCACATGTACTGCGATTGCGTAAATGGCAATATGTGTGCATCTGCGTCCGTACAGTTGTAGCTTTCTTTTTCAAATGTGCCCTTGACTCCGCAGCAAATTTGCACACTCATGTGATCAACCTTCTGGACATGTTTGTATTTGTTGAAAGTAACATTTTTTTTGGCTGTCTGATTAATTGTCTTCACCACATGGGCAGCCAGAAAGAAAGTAGTAAGAAGACAGTAGTAGCAAACAAACCATAATATTGTCATCAAGGATACCACTGGATTAATGACCTTAAAAACCTGGAAATGTCCATAGATCTCGACTATTTAGCTTATAATTTCCTCCCTGGGTCCTGAGCATTAAACCCGCTGTGTTGTTCTTGGCAGTCCGCAGCCGGATCAGATCATCTCATGGACGTTGATACTTTCCCCTGGGATCCATTCGCCTCTCCATTTGATGGAAGCCAAAAGGGGCCTTTGGCCAGAAAGGTCCCATTATGTCTCAAGGACAAAGTTTTAGGGGTGAAAAACCCTTTTTCCAGATCACCTCTGGGTTCAAGCATGATGACAGATGCCCTGTTCAGCAATGAAGGTTACTTTTATACCTTTTAAGTAGTTTCCTACTGTCCCAAAGCTTTGCAGCACATTTCCGTTTGCACTGGATACTGAATGTGTGGTCAACATCGGACTTCTCCTGAGCTACAAACAAAAATCTTTGTTTTCTTCACCGTTCAGCTCTGATGTGTACAGTATGCCATAATGATCGCAGAGTCCGGAGCCCAGATTGCGACTACATTCCCACCTCATGACCTCATGGCTGCATGTATGTATTAAACAGATGTGGGCTGGCTATGACAGGGCTGAAACAGGATAGGGCAGCCTATAGCCTTTAGGCTGGTCTTCGCTGGCCTCGGAGCCAGGGGCCGGAGGGTGCAGCGGGCAAAATAAACAGGATAGATCTCTGTGCATGTGCAGGGGGTGCTTGTGAAAGGGAAAGAGCAAAAAAGAGAGAGGAACCCCCGACCCCCCCCCCCCCCCCATTTCCCATGTGCTACCCAGAATGTTCAGGCAGCCTTCCATGTCAGCATGATGTGAGAACAGTGAGTCCATTTTATGCTGATGCACAGCAAAAAAAAGAACACAACATGTTGGACATTCAGTCCAATTTATTACAAGTGATGGGTCTCTGTAGATTTTCCAAACTCATTTCAATGGTTCAGAACATATTCTTTTATCCTCAAGGCAGCCACTACAGTTGACGTTTTTTTTTTTTTGTTTTTTTGTTTTTCCGTCCAAGATGTCTGTTGTGCAAGTATTCCACGCTATTGGTATTGTTGTCATTTGTAATGTTTTGGTGACTTCCCTGAGTGGTTGACTCATCTGACTGCATGGGTTCAGTTCCCACTCAGTGACGGTGTAAACGTGTGTGAATAGGTTGTCTCTGAGTTTTAGCTGTGACGGATTGTCAACCATTCCAGGGTGGTCTTAGCCTGAAGTCAGATGAGATGTGTGCCAGTGTTCAACTACATTGTCCTGGATAAGTGGGATGAAATAATGGATGGATGCATGGAAATTCGGGTGTTGTTGTTTTGTTGACATAGGTATACATGATACGTTGGTCATACGTTTTTTTTGGTTGTTTTTTTTATGTACGCAGTGTTTGGTGAGTGCAAGATACAAAAAAAGTCACAAAGTTTTGTGTGACCCCTTTCACCTTTCTTCTTCCATATGGATGTACACATATCCCTAAATAAATACACAAAAAATGAAGTCTGAAAGCTGATGTTTGATATTAATTGACAAAGATGAAAACTAAGTACAATTTTGCTATAATTAGATTTATAAATGTAAAATATAGTTTCAAATAGTTCTTTGTTTTTTAAGCATTTTTTTTTTATTTCATTGACAAAAATGTATTCAATTTTAGTTGTTATTTTGCCAATTTTCATTAACGAGAATAATCTTGGTTCCAACATGTTGGACTATGCTGAAGGTGAGCATATACTCTATGGATGGGGGGGGGGGGGTATATATATATTTTTAACAAAGATTATTCATTAGAAAGTGTGTTGATACCTTAATCATGTTGTTTGTAACCACTTCCCGGGAAAGAAGAATAATGCTGATCAAGGAGGTTTGCGTTGCTGAACAACGAACGGAATCCAGATGACAGCATGAACCATATTCTGCATAGTTGATTGATCGTGTACTTCATTGTTTACATGCAACAGCCACACACTGTGTCCTCCTGCAGTGGCGCATGGAGAGCCACCATTAGTGAGACTGACACCCACCAAGGCGAAACACTCTAACTAGCCCCCAGCCTCAGACCCATCTATTCTCAATACGCCGCATTCTTATTCATTTTTCCCCCAAACCTGACACTGCAATCTGATGATGAACCAGCCCCATTATTTTTGTGCACCAGTAGGAAAAGATAGAGCTCATAACGTTGAGCCTTGCTACAACCAACATTATCCCTCTATGTCAGAGGTTGGTAATATCCAAGCAGTTTGGGAATCCAGAGGTGCATACAGAATGATGTCATTAATCCTCCAGGGCAATCTCTGCCTCTTTTGCTGTCTTTTTTTTTTCCTTCGAATAAATGCACCAAATACAGAGGCACATTTGCATACTGCAGAAGCTACCAGATGGCTTGCTCACTGGGCTTTGGGTACAAATTAGATTTCGTTCTTTTTTTTTCATCCTTCTTATTTTTATTCTCGTTTTTATCAGCGAGGGTCTCAGTGGATGGACTGGTGAACAAGATGTCCGATACGAGGGGCTAGGAGCGGCTGTAATTAATGAGCATTTTTATTCATTCATTTATTTTCGCACCAGCATGAAAGCCTTGTGAATTACTCAAAGTCTTGACAGAAAAGACCCACACTGGTTTCTCTCCGTAAAGAGTGACCTAAGATGGTCAAGCAAAGGCAGCTATATTATCAAAAAATGGTAGGCTCCTACAACTAACACATTGCTTGTTTCACCTGTTCAGTTTTGTGTCATTGTCAGTTTTTTAGAGGGCATCAAAATAACTGAAATAACTGGGCTTTCAAAATTTCAGCAAAAACAAATTAAATCAAGCATTTTATAAAATCAGTCAATCAATAAATCAATCAGATATTTATTTAGACCGCACTTTTCATAAAAATGGTGCCTCACAACTAAATGCAAGGTTTCCCCCTTAATAATTAAAATCGCCATTTAAAAAATGAATTTTAGCCATCCATTTTCCGATCCGCTTTATCCTCGCAAGTGTCGCGGTGGGTGCTGGAGCCTATCCGAGCCGTCTTCAGGCAGTAGGCGGGGGACACCCTGAACCGGTTGCCAGCCAATTCGCAGGGCACGCATATATGAACAAACATCCGCACTCACACTCACACCTAGGGACAATTTTGAGTGTTCAATCAGCATGCCATGCATGTTTTTGGAATGTGGGAGGAAACCGAAGTACCCAGAGAAAACCCACGCAGGCATGAGGAGAACATGCAAACTCCACACAGGAAGGCCAGAACCGGGATCGAACCCACGATCTCTGCACTGTGAGGTCGACGCGCTAACCACTGTCATGCATTTTATATTTATTTTATTCGTCTGACAGTTACTTTTGTTTGATGTTCTTCAACATTCAAATAGGGGCTTTATACAAAAAAGCAAGAATTTGAGATGACTGAAAATATTTTTTCATGGCACTGTTCATGTCATGCCAGCCTTTTCCAAAACATTATACTCTGCTTGTATGTGTCTTGAGAATTTTAGTTCTGGACCTAATGTGAGTCACGGTGGAATAGTGGTTCACTTTCATGTGTGCATGGTTGTCCGTCTCGATTGGTGACTTGTCAAGTTAGCTTTTCAGCAGACAAGAGTTAGAAAATATTCAAAGGTATATTTTTCTGGAGATATTTTTCTGTTAACAAGCTCATAAACTGATATGAATGTGGCAGTTGTCTATACGTGTATCCTGTCTTTTTTTCCGAACAGTAAAAATGACATATTTGTCGAAATGGTTCCCTGTAAACGGCCCCATAAAAGCTGAAAGCTGATGTCTGCTGTCTGGCAAAGCTCTACCCCCTTGATGCCTTTATGACATTGTTTGTGTCAGTCAACCTTGAACCCATAGATTTTTTTTTTCTACCTAAGTGTTGGACACTTGCCTTCTTCAAAGTGATGTGAGCAAAGGCTCAATCTCAGGGAAGACACTGAGACAATGGCATCTATTTGAGTGTGTCTATGCACTCACGCAAGCGTGCTCGGTGTTATGTTGCTCACGGATATCAAGTAGAAGAGCCTGAATATATTGTCACCTCCTGCCTTGTTTGGCCAAAATTCAACATTCCTCCACCATTGATCCGTCGCTTCAATTAACGCTGAGGTTTGTCCCCAATCAATTCCTATCCCACCCCCTGTCCTCTGCTTCTCTATCTATCCAGCTATGCCTTTCTTCATTTTTCACATTATCCCCTCGTGTCCCTGGATGCTCGCCCCTCCTCACCATGCTCCTACCTCACACCCTAAGGTCTTGGGGTCAGTGCCTCCAAGGTGATTCATAAACAGCCGCTTGTGAAAAAAATCAATACTTTATCAACAAGCCACAAGAGGCTTTTGCACTTACCCTGTATGATCTTTGTGGTAAAGGCCTGCGAGCATCCATCTCCTCTTTTGGACAACTCTCTGAGCTTTCTTGCTAAGATAATCAGAGGCAAAAGAGAAGTGGGGGGCGCAGAGGAGGAGTGACGAGGAGGGGCTGGCAGAGGCAAGGAGGCAAAAGCAAAGTAGAAAGGATTGTGCAGGGTCTAGAGGCTCGCCGTTAGAAGAGGGATTTGCTGCTCCGTTGCTTTTAGCTTGATCTGCATCTGATTAAGAAGAGAGGGCAGAGTGTTGTCCTTCACCCCAGTGCTCGCCAGTCCCACCATTATGTACCCTGGCACTGAGATCCATCATCCACCTACCACCGGTCTTCCTGCCATAGCTTGGGGACTTATTAGACCAGTCTTGCACTGTTCAACACAAGCCCAATCTGCATATTGTGAGTCTGACAGCGCAACGATATGTACACTCGATTGTCCATGCATCCCAATGTCCAAAATGAAGTACGCATGAATATATGTACAGATGAAACGCATGAATATATGTACAGATGAATGAACCGCCACACATACGTTCACACACCTAAGAAAAAATAAATAGCATAATTTGGGGGGTGGGGGGGGGGACTTACTAAAGTGGTGGATGCACATTTCAAGATTAAATTATTAGTTGTTACAATCATTTGAAGGACCTTCTCACCAATAAATCTTCAGAGTCACCTATTGCCAGTGAGGTCGTTTCACCTCTTGTCCAGTAAGCTTTCATGCAACACGCCAAGATGTGAGTGAAAGTGGAAGAACCTGCCACGTACCAACATCAATCCTAAAGTTCTAGCCTCAATATCATCATGACCTTGGCTTGGAAGGACATCTATTTGCTGGCTGGCTGCACACATCTTTTTTGCAAATTGTATGGGCCAGGCTAATTTGTTTTTATGCACGTTTAGTCAAGAATGTGATGCCACGTTAGCTTTTGGGAGCGCCGCCAACGTAGCTTGAGGATCTGAGTGACATACAGAAACAGGGTGATTGAGGATGATTGTTCTGCTAGTTGT
Organism: Hippocampus guttulatus; assembly: GCF_054856545.1. Classification (NCBI taxonomy): domain Eukaryota; kingdom Metazoa; phylum Chordata; class Actinopteri; order Syngnathiformes; family Syngnathidae; genus Hippocampus; species Hippocampus guttulatus. The sequence continues at coordinate 15,683,771 of NC_141269.1, forward strand.
TTTGATATATGAAAAGAGAGAGCCATTCGATGCATCCTGGAATGGGTTCACGGACATATAGAAGTCGTTCTGGGACCACCTAAAGCCGAATATCATCATCCGTACACAGAAATAAGCAATGACCGCTCAAGCTCAAATGCGAAAAGCTGACAGCCGCTTGAGAAATCTTTGAATCATAAGCAGCACCATGACGCGCCTTAGACAAGAATTACTCAAAATTATTGAATGTTATAGACAACATATGTGCTTGAAATTGTTAAACCTGTATGGCCGTGTGTAGTACATTCTTCTTGACCCACCGGCAAAGCAATTTCAAGCCTTTGCTAAACTGAAACGTAAACACGATTCATCCAGGAAAATATTTGCAGTCCTCATTGTTGAATTGACCTCTGTGCTGCAGGCACCCACAAGCTGTTGTTGCATTATCGCTTCAGCTGCGAGCACAACAGCGAGGCTCAGCTTCAGATGTGCACTTCCCTACTTGTAAATAATAATAATTTTTTATTTTTTTTTAAAACATGATGACGCGAACACACATACACACGCACACACACACACATGCACTTCACCCCAAAGAGTGCCATAAGTTGATGATTGTAAGCTACCACGATGAACCATCCTTACAATATTAAATTATATTTTGCGGCATTCAAGTATTGGGACCGAGAGCAATATGTTTTTAAAGGGTACTAAATCCTCGGCGGTACCCGTGCTTAGTCCCCAAAGCCACCCACAAGTCCTCCCGACAATCTTCACATTACATGACAGGAATAGTCTCCCTGACCTGCACATATTCATCCAGCAGGGTGCCGGTTCATATATTCAATCATATGTGGTCCTTAACCCCAGATGTGTTCTTTTTCACACGCTCTGCACATACTCACTGGACAACGCAGAATGTTGAGGTGAAAAGGTCCCTGCACAGATACGGACCCCTGCTCCGTCTTTCGTTTTCACTCACGCACGCAAGCGCACACACGCAAATGCACACACTCACATTACTGTACTGTACTCGGAGGATCGTGTCTGCAAAGGTTACATTCCTAAGACGCAGTTCACATACTGTATGTCTTCATGATATATATGAGGGAGGTATGTTCACCGCTCAACATACTTCACATTGCAGCCGTATAGGAGACGAACAAGAATGGGCAGAGGGCAAAGAGTTTATTTGACAGTGTTTACTGGGGTTTATGTCTCTTAGTAGTCTTCCACTCTGTTTCCTCTTGTCACATACGACACTTCCTAAATTAGAAAAAGAAAACGTTTTGTTGCCAAATGCTACATTTATCTGTTGTGTATAATTTCTTTTCTGAAGATATGTAATGTATGAACTGTCGTAATAATAAAACCAAGAACGTAAAAGTCATTCATTTCAATGCATCAGTTCAATTAGATAGTAGTCATGAGAAGAATTTTGGTCGGTAAAAAGAGAAAATTGTATGTGCAGCATCAAGTCTGCTCCTCTCCCTTTTTATCGAAGGTGCATAATTGAATTTGTTCACTTTATGTATTCATTTCCCATTTGGCCAGGCCCCCGTGGGGAAATGAGGTTGACACAATATAACAAGCCCTCATCTACTGCTAACATAATGGCAGTCAATCAAATTGATTGAAGACCCAAACCTACATGCAGAAATAGCCCGCTGCCATAAAGCATGCTGCTTTAAGGGTCAACTTCAAACTCTCTATTTGAGCCATGATAACAAAAAACAAAAAATGCTGTCATTTTGTCAACCATCTTTGGCCTTTGGAAAGAATAGCAATGAGTTGCCTCCTAACAACAAAATAGTCCGTGGCCATATTTAGATAACTTTCTGTGCACTATTTGATGGCAGTCATGCGGACGTACATGCAGGGTATGGAAAATACTGCCAAGTTCTGCCACCCTATTTGCCTATCACATCTTAAAACTCACTAATTTAGCACCTTTCTCCATCCCTGCAATGTTAGTATTTGGAAACACAAAAAGCCTGCAGAAAATACATTAGGTCCATGTAAATGTGGCCACTGTGATCTCATAAACCTTGACAGCAAGTATGCAGTGTTTATGCATTATTTAAGGGTTCAAACAAAGGTAAGGTGCCTATGGGCAATGATATTTCAGTCCCACAACAGCACTTGTGACAACACACGAAACAAGTCAATTGCAAAAAATTGTCAAAGCACAAAGGCGACAAGAGTGGTTCTTAATATCGCTTTTTGGTTCGTTATGCCCCTCCAAAAAAATTTTTCCATGAAACTTGATGTGGCACACGTGAAAATGTGACATCGCCTGTCGAATCCATGACATAGCGTCATCCGCCATAAACCGGACTATAACCCACCAAACAATAAACAGCCTGTCAAATACGCATAATACAGCAATCATGTTTTCATGCTTCCAAGATTTTTTTGATCTGCATTTCAGACACAATGGAGCCGTTACAGTTGCCCCAGAATTAAAAAATAATAATAATTTCGGCTCCCAGGATATGACCATGCCTGAACCAGGAAGTGGGATGCAAACATAAATAAGAAAAAAAAAACCCAAATAGAACACAGACACAGCACTCCAAAATTTTTGTCTGACTTTGGTCAACATTTCAACCTTTGAAGAGGTGTGTGCTTAAAACCGCCACAACTACTTTCTTGCAACCTCATGGACAATATAATAAATAGGGCAGCATTTGACTGACTTGAATCAATTTGAATCCTCTTGCGCTTGTGATGTTTGAATATAATAGATGTGCTTTCATGCACAGGACTTTTGATAGCCACGAGCTAACCTCTCAGTCGCCCTTACCTACTCTTCGACCACATCAAGTAAAACGTTCAACCAACATTTGATTGAAAGTGGAATGAGGCAATGCAGGAGCATGTGATATGGCTTCGGGGATGGAGTGCAGTTTGGACACAATCTCACAGTCAGAGTGATATCAGTAATATCAAGTATGCTTGTATACCTTGAGGTTATTCTGTGGGATTAAAAATGGCATTATCTCCTTGCGCTGGGTTTCAGTTGATGTCAGTCAAAGCAAAGTCACGCATGCCATCCGGCAAAGGCTATCAACAACATCACATGGGCTGGTGCTCCTCATTCAAAAGGCCTCACACAAAAAATGCAATTTGCATAAATATTCACTGCATGATTCAGCGCCTAGATCAATATGTCTGATGAATTCACTACCATGGTACCTGCTGGAGGACGCTACGGAGCCAGAGAAGGGAACGATACTTGCCTTTGTAAACAGCAGGCGAATCATTGTAACTGCTGAGGCTGCTTGTGTGCAGATTTGCATACAAATGCGAGTCAAAAGCTGTTTTTGTTTTTATTTATTAGTTCAACTAGATTAGTCATATTATCATGCCAATATGGACCTGCATTTTTGTCCAATGCTCCCGTGTCTATGTTCCCTTGAACAACAAGTCTGTTTCATCCCCAAAAGTATCAAAGGTCATTACTGTACCCAAAATCTGCAGGGGAATACACCTGCGTCTATATTCTCAATTCCTTCAGCAAATGAACATGCCATCAGACCTTCAGTCTGCCCCTCCCTCTGTCATTTTCTACACCTCAACTTTCAGTCTCTTATTGAGTCATGCCAACCTCCTCTCCTTACTCAGAGCTCCACCTCTCCCCTTCCATCCATCACTCAGACAAGTGGGTGGGTCTTGGACAGACGACACGTTGACGATGAACATTGTCATCCCCTGTAATGTCTCGACAGCAGTGCTGTGCACACAGCTTTGGTGGGGCATGTGTGCAATCTCTCTCTCTCTCTCATATCTATCTATCTATCTATCTATCTATCTATCTATATATACTGTATATACTGTATATATCCATCCATCCATTTTCCGATCCTCACAAGGATATGGAGCCTATCCCAGCCATCTTCGGGCAGTAGGCGGGGTACACCCTGAACTGGTTGCCAGCCAATTGCTGGGTGCACGTAGACGAAGAACTATCCGCGCTCACACTCACACCGAGGGAGTGTGCCAGCCTGCCATGCATGTTTTTCGAATGTGGGAGGAAACCGGAGTGCCCGGAGAAAACCCACGCAGGCACGGGGAGAACATGCAAAATCCGCACAGGAAGGCTGGAGCTGGGATGGAACCTACAACCACACAATGTGTGAGGTCGACGCACTAACCACTGGACCACCGGGCTGCCTACAGTATATATACAGGTATATACTGTATATATATATATATATATATTTGGAGATGTGAAAGGCCCTAAACTGAAGACACCTCGAGAGGAAACAGTTCAAACAGTAAACTGCATTTATTGTTGGTTGATGTTCTCATCAATTTCAGTTGTAGTGTTAAAATTATTAACATTTTGGATAATAATCATCAAGAAGGAGTTGAATGACTTTATGCAGCTCAGAATACAGGAGAATGATGTCAAATTCACAAATTTTGTGAAAAACATGAATGTTAAAATAATATCTGGTAAATATTAAATGAGCCAGTTAACTAAAACTGTCGGATAATTGTAACTGATTTCAAAAGCAGGGTAAAGTGGTCAAAATTACAGAACTCACCGGTGTCATTTGAGTCTCAAAAACACACATTGTACATCGCAAATAGCGATGCAAACCCACTTATTTCAAGCCTTGAGGCCATACATGCATTTCGTATGTGTAGAGGCAGGGATGCAGGAGAGGATAGTGACTACCTCCAAATATAAATCCAATTTCTGTTCTATTGAAGGCTTTCAACCTGACAATAAAATGAAACACCACTGCTCTTTGCATCATACAGTGTCAGTGTCTCTGATGAGCATCTTGCAAAGTAAATTGAAGTTTATTGTTGGTTTTCAAACCCAGAGGACAGAGGCAAATGTATTTCTGTCGTGTGATATAAAGATAACCTACACTATACTTTACTGAACTGTGGTAAGTCTTTGTCTGGCGACAATGACATGTTTACTGGAGATTTTACAGCTGAAACGCATTGAACATAATACAGGACAACTCAGCCTGGGGGGCCTCAGTCTCCACATGAAAAGGGAATGCATCCTTACCCGCTTTGCCTGTAATAAAAGGGAGATGAAATAGGGGTTATATTTTAGGTTTTTGTGCACTGAACAAGACAAAATTAAATACACTCATGCTGGCAACTGAAAAGCAAAATACATACAGTATGTCACCATCATGCAGGTGGGTGCAAAATCGACAACAGAAGCAACAGGGTACTGCAGGATACAAACTCAAGATATAGTTCAAGGATTCTTTTTTCAGATCTCTGTCTTGAACTTCACTGAAAGTAGTTTTTACATTTTTTTTGTAGGGGGGGGGGTGATGGGGGGTCCTTTCCCTTGCAAATGAACCACTGCCAACCATCAGGCTTTTGTTAGTAATGAGAACTGTAATGTGGCAACTTGTTGAGTCTAAAAAAAGTGATCACAAACTGCTCAGTACAGACAAGCCCCAACAAAGACAGTGTCGTGGACCCCCGCATATTGTTGATTTTCAGCAATCGCAAATTCACCTATTGGTTGATTTGTGGTGGAATCCAAAGCCGTGGAAAACAAGCCCTGGACAGTGACTTAATTGTCTGTCTGTCTGTCTGTCTGTCTGTCTGTCTGTCTATCTATCTATCTATCTGTGCATGCAATGGTGGTCAGAATAATTTGTGATACAAAATAAATTAATTATTCATCGATTTACAGTAATTATGCTAGATTTGGTTTCATATGTATTTTATTAATGTAAGGCGTATGACCCACTGACATCTTTCTATTATTTTTTTTCATCTGTATGCCTTGGCCGAGATGAGTGGGCGAGTTGACAGCCACACAACAAATCATTTAGCCAAAAATTGTCAAAAACCCAGATAAAAAAGGCCAAAAACTAACCAATGCTGACTCAAGGCAATGCAGAGATTGTAGACCCTGGTGGATAACGTAGTGTCCATAAACCACGTGGATTCAACCAATGACAGAGCAGTGCACTGATTTAAAAAAAAAAAGTCATTGAGAGGGTTAGGGCATACATTAGGAGGTGCTGATGTGGAAAGGTGGTGAGCAGGTGTGGGCTTATTAAGTCCTTCAGCTTGCTGCCTACGCATTGGAGTCAACCCCAGGAACGTCTTTTGTGGCAATACGTATTTTAAGGTACCCGACCTCAGAAGGTGACGCTGCCAAGGCAGAGAAAGCGTCCTTTTTGGTGACCTTAAGCCTGTTGATGAATGCTAGTTTAAGGTGCAAATAGAAAGGTGTCGGTTAGTGCTGTTGCAGATTGCTTGGGAGAAGTCAAACTGGGCCTTCCATCATGAGTTATGGCCAGGGGAATGGCCAAACAGGTTTCTCAGCATGTTGGCGGCTGCCATACGTACCCCGCCCCGTCGACGAATAGGAATCGGCAGCCTGTTAAACCCAACCACCGCCGCCTGCGCCGGTATACAATTTCAAAATTGCTTCATGTTGGCCTCCATACAAACAAACCCCCACAAAACCACCCCCACTGATATTGTCGGTCCGAATATTGGTCCTGGTTTTGATGTACTCATCAATGTTTATGGTACACACCCTCGGCCAACATTAGGAAACCTCTGACAGCTCTGTCAAAAAATCCTCTGCCCCTGTCCTGACTGAGGCGATGCTGGCTTATGCAGAGCTCACGTTTTCCCTCGGGCGGCTTTTTGGGCTGGGAGGATGGCTCAACCATGGATGAATGAGAACTTTTTGGACAGCAGTGAAGTGACCCGCATGTTCTTTGGTCATCTTTACATCTCTCTTCTTGTCCTCTCTTATTTTGCTCCATTTCCCCCCACAGGGCATCGCTCTGCCTCACTCTCAACCCTTTTGCTGCTACACTAATGACAACCAGCCTGCACCATTAGTGTTGCTACGATGACAGCAGACAGATGTTTGGTGCCACTTTTACAAAGAAGAAAAACAGCACAGGAAGGCAAGTCCACTCATGCAAATGCATCTACTAATACAACACATGAACAACTAAGTGACAGTTGCATCGTTCTGTGTGTGTCTGTGCGAATCTCCTTCTGATATGCAAAGCACCTCCGGCATAATACTGTATATATATCACAAGAACAGACATACACCTATAGTATGGTTTTCCGGTGCTCATATCAGAGGGAGAGCAGCTTTGTAGTCCTACCTGGTGTCAAAGGATCATCCACACCACAGATGACAAACAGGCATAATCAACTCTCCAGAGACCCATCCTCCTGCGTCCACACTTATTACAGCAGGACTAATACAAACATCAAACAATCAAGGGCCACTGGCCTCTACAGACACACATATTTTCTGCAAAACACACACACATACACACATGTATACAGTTTTATTCACATAATTGCACACACTGCCAACACTCATTGTCATCACATCAACAGACACTGTGTGTCATATCAAAGGAATTTTACCTCTAACCCTCTGTGGCACACAGATCCTAATAATTAACTAAACTCCAAACTAGAAAGTGATATACAGTACATAGCCATGATTGTCTGAGCCGGGCTGTCATTCTGTCAGAGTGGATTTGCATGTGTGTGATGTAGTTAATACTATTTCCCATGTCTGGTCCACCACACCGCACCATAATAACACAGCATGCATATGAAACTGTGGCAGACCTGGAGCTGATTTATCATCTTACCCTGGCTGGAGGCTCGGTCTGGCCTGTTTGAAGTGACACCAGAGTGTCAGTGTGACCAAATAGATGCACAGAGATACAGATATAGGTGTTTATGCATGTATCTGCGGGGGTGTGCCTGTGTATGTGTGTGTGTGCGCACGTGTGTGCATGTGTGTGTGTGTGTGCGCGCGTGTGTGCGCGTGCGCACTTATGTGTCTGGGGGCTCACCCGAATGATGCATGTCGTCTAGACAACATTTGTGCCCAGCGTCCGAAAGGGGTGATTGTCTTATGCAAATGAGGCCACGCTAGTTGTGACATTCTGTCCGGCATGTGGGTCATGTGATGAGAGGGAACAACGCAGAGTGGTGACGGTTTGCTATTCTTTTTTTTTTTTTTTTTTTTTTTTAATCTTAGTGACCATTATTCATCACATCCTCTTTGGGCAGTGAAAGGTGCAAGAAGAAGAAAACATAAAGTGGTCCGATACAATACAAATACACGCCATCGATATTTTAGCAGTGTGAATTGGAGATTCTCTCTCTCTCTCTCTCCTGAAAAAGAGAAACCAAAAACAATATTGTTAATGTCTCCACATACAGGGAAATGTCAACACATTCTAAATGAATTTAAATGTTGACGTTGCAATAGATAAAACATCTTTAAGTGGTCATAATATATTTTAATTCAGTCACCATAGGGTAATACATCTATTCCGCAATAACACGATGTAACAATCAACAGTCATATCCTGAGTGATGACAGAAATGGCACAGGCAGGAGCCAAAGTTTATTTAAGACTGCACTTCCCCCCCCCCCCCCCCAAACATACAATATTTGCTTCAGCTACAAGCTCGCAACCATAAGGAAGAATAGCAAACCATAACAGACAATCCATTATTTTACAGCCTTCAAAAATTGCTTTGTGAAGAAGTACAGGTACTTTGAAAATTAATTATTATTCGCATCATTCCAATATTTAACACAAATACAGTACAGCTCTTTTTATTTTCTTTTTACAGATTTTTGTACAATAAACTGCTCTCAAATTACACTGAGACTCCCAATAGTAATAATAATAATAATAAAAATAATAATAATAATCCATCCATTTTCCAATCCGCTTTATCCTCACAAGGGTTGCGGGGGGTGCTGGAGCCTATCCCAGGCGGGGTACACCCTGAACCGGTTGCCAGCCAATCGCAGGGCACAGAGAGATGAACAACCATCCACGCTCACACTTACACCTAAGGACAATTTAAAGTGTTCAATCAGCCTGCCAGGAATGTTTTTGAAATGCGGGAGGAAACCGCAGTACCCGGAGAAAACCCACACAGGCATGCGGAGAACATGCAAACTCCACACAGGAAGTCCTGAGCCGGGTTCGAACCCACAATCTCTCCACTGGGAGGTCGACGAGCTAACCACGGGGCCGGCCATTAATAATAATAATAATAATAATACCAATAATAATAATAACCATAATCATAATCATTTTCTTGTAAATAAAAATTCAAGTTTTTTAAAAAATGTATATTTATATATTTTTTATATTACCATTAGCAAGAAAATCTGTGCAGTATGCTCATTACCTAAATTGTATAAACACAATATCTCGTGTTAAATTGCCCTGCTATACAGATTGTTAAAATAAGAGTAAGTCGTCTGCACAAACTGTTAGTATTTAATCATTTCCAGAATTTCACAGTGCATAGTGGTTGGGAGGTGCGTCAAAGGTTCTGCACAGACAAGTGACAAGTGAAAGAAAAATCTGAGGAGGCAACCTCTCTGGTCATCTGACATTGTGGCTATTAACTCAGTACTACAGCAAGGATGTTAAATATGTCATCTTCTTTGACAGCGTCCCTTTATAAATGTACACACAGGTAAGACGACGGCTTGTAGATGGCCAGCCGACCTTTTCATATAACTCACAGAAATGCTTGAAGCTGTCTTGTGCAATAAATTGAGGGGCGATCAATTACATCCAGTGGTTTAAGAGCAATGGTGGCTGCACTCCAGCGTTCAGGATATGACTGAAATATTGACATTATTCTAAAATACAGTATGCTGGACATTTTTCAAATGAACAGTATTCAATATAGGGGTAGGTGCAATTGTGTGTTAGGAACTAAATGCAGTTAGTTCATTATGAAAATCTGAGGAGGCAACCTCTCTGGTTCATTATGAACTAACTGCATTTGCCAGACCTATTATGTCTTAGATTATTGTGAGTAAAGACTGTGAGATGAGGACTATCATCTTGTCAGAGAGGCAACGACTATATATTGTAGCCTAAATTTTGCAGTGCAATGCGACTGTGCTTTCAATGGGCCTGTCGCAATTCATCTAACCTCCACATCATTTAGACGTCAACATTCGGCCCCTGGAGGGAAGAACAAGTGCAAGTAACAATATAGACAAAAAATATGGGAGACAACGTTGAAAGAGGTAGGCATTGGATATGAAATGTTTTGAACTCAATTATTATACAGATGAGCATTCAGGACCTTCTAACAAGCATGTTAGCCATCATTTGATAACCTGCGCCAGTTGCTAGCCACTAAATCCTAACTCCAGAGGTGAGTGTGTCTGTAAATTTTGCCGGTCCATCATTCGTCATCCTCAGTCCATCATCTTTTCAGCCAAACTAAAACTGTAATCACCAGTCCATCATCAATCAGTTATCATTATTTTAACCGCAGTTTCGTTATCATTAGGACCGTCAGACCTTCTTTTTTTTTTCAGTAAAAACACACACACACACACATAGGGTGGGGATGTGAGACAATGCCATTGCGGTCTGTGGGACGAGTGTTACAGTTCAACTGATTAACTGCCAGACGTGGCCATTAGTGCAATGTGAGTTCAGTAATTTTGCGTTTACTGTCTGTAGATTCATCACAAGCTACATAAAAATTGTTCAACTGCATAACTGTTCAATTCATCAATAAACATGTGAAACAAATCGGCTCGTTGACAACTCCCGGCTGGCGGCAAGATTGCTGTTTGTTTCACGTGTTTATTGAAGAATTGAACAGTTATGCAGTCGATGTATCTTGTGACAAAGCTGCAGACAGGAAACCCAAAATTACTGGACTGACCTTGCCCTCAGGGCCACAGCTGGAATCGGGAGGCAGTTAATCTGGAAGCCAGTTACACCTTAACACCGGCAGGACCTAAAAAAGGAACGCAGGCTTGAAAAAAGTGAACTACGATTTAGTGAGCAGCCAACACAAACAAACACAGGTCACCAGATAGACAAACAAGATTCAAACTTTTTCATTTTCTCCCGGGGAATGAGGCGGCCCTCCTCTGCTCTGCTTGAGGCTCCGTATATTCACCCCAGCGACCAAACACATGTGGGATGTGTTTCTGTCAGTCTTCAGAGAGACGGGAGTCCGTCAGTGACGGACTGATGGGTCTGCCAGTGCTGAAAAATGCAGACTGTGTTTTCTTTTAAGGCTGTATCCCATTGAGGGGCCAATGTTATCGAGTGTTGTCAAAGGTAAAAAATACAAGTTCACTTCAGGGTTCGTTCTAGGTCACAAACGTTTGCCTCCCGCTGTTCACCAACAGTTTTAATTCATTTCATGCCAAAACGTGGCAATACGTTTGCATAAACACAGTCATTAAGGGTGTTTTTTTATTTTAAAAAAATATTAATAAAGAGCTTTGCGCAACTCCTCAGTCAGTATAGAGGATGTAGGACTTATTTCAGTACAATAAATCAGCATGAGATAGCAGGCATGGCTTTGATCAAATCTTGGTCGCACAATGAGTGGGCGTGGAGTGTGGTACGATGATAACGTGAATAAATACCGGCAGCTAATTCTACAACAGAGCTTTTTCAAATCAAAAAAAGATGACCAAGTCCTATCGTCATCCTTGATGAACACAAGCACACACGCACGGAGGCATACAAACACACGCACACGAGCAAACACACCCAATGTTCAACTGCTGTTTACTAAAAATGATAAAAGGTATAAATGTATTTTCCTGATGAAAGAAGAGGGTTTAAGCTTTCTTTTGGTAGGTTGCATGCCTATGTAGCTAGAAACCTCAATTTTTTTTGCCAAAATGGTCAAAAATGGCTGGCACCGGCACTCCCATTTTGAGAAAAACGGCTGGCATTGAATGAGGTCATGTTTTTCCTGTCACAATAAAATTTCATATTTCAAATTCCCTTCCGACAAGAAAAGTACAGGCGAACGTTCGCAAAATTGAACGACGACAAGGCAAAATCCGCTACTTTCGCAAATACTCCCAAATGTTCGCCCCTCAGTGGGATGTGTCAACATCGTCCTCATAAATCAAAAAAACAGCTACGAAATTCTTGAAGAAAAACTTTGGGAAGGCCATTTTGTGCTATACATGGCTGCTGTGTCGCTTTCTTGGATACTTTTGGTGTCAATTTAGAACGTGAAGTTGTCGAGCCCTATCTCCAACCTCATCAGACAAATTTGAGATGAAATAGAGCAGAGATTGTGAGCAAGATCTTTTTATCCAACATCAATGACATCTGACCTGAAATTATTAAACTTCACGAACATTACATCTTCTCAATGGAGCCTTTGTATTGTCCTCCATGTCTACATCCTGTATGAGTACTGTAACGGCCAAATGTTCCAACATATTTGTTATTTTGCATGTTTACCGTTTGGATTTTGTGAATGGTGTCGTGGTACATTTGCCATACTTTGGTGCTTGGGAACTCTAAAAGTGGGAACTGGGCAAAATGGGACAGCTGTGTGTGCTCTGTGATGGACTTCCGACCAGGGGCCGGGCCTTTGTCTGCCTCTCGCCTGAAGTCAGCTACAATAGGCTCCAGATCCTCGCAACCTTGAACAGGATAAGCACCGGAGAGAATGAATGGATGGAAAGATGCATATTTTGACACATGTTCCCTCAAAGTTGATTTCTCTCCCATCCGTGACAAGGTGTGAGCAGCATTCTGGAAGATAATGACAAGGTCATGTTCCAAACGGTGGGATATACAGTAGCTCCTTTGCATCCCATCACACTGCCCTAACCTTTCCAATGAAATGCGGCAGGCATTTTCTCTTAGCTCCCAGTCAAATGCCTTCTTTAATTATGGAAAGCCACAAAGGGCTGCGGGGGAGAAGGAAAACACTGTAAGGGTGAGAGTATACGGGGGGTGCGGTATGGTGTGGGGCTGTATGGAGTTGACAACCCAGGGCTGAATAGTGAAAATGGATTTCAAAACAGATGACCTGCATGCTGATCTCATGATCTGTGCCTTCCAGTCTTTCCTAAATGCAACCTTTTCATTCCGCATCTCTCTCTCATCATTTGGCTTCTTTCTTCTTTCTTGAATTGACCCCCGCCTTCAAACAACACACACACAGCACACACGCACGTCCACCCGCACACACTGATACGCGTTATAGCCAGGGGTATTATCATAGAAGATGTCCAGAGGTCTACGTTGGCCTTTCACCCTGGTCTCTGGGATAGAATGGGGCCCTGCTCAGTGCCTGAACATAAAAAGCGACGGGGCAAGCAGTATTGTTGGCGGAGGCTGCTGACTGACAGGTCATTTTTCACCCATTGTTTTGTTTTTTTCTTTTAATTTTAAACAGCAATTTTAGCTCGTAAAGTAATGCCTTGGCAACCATGAAAAAAGTAGCTTCAATGCTCTTGTTATTGTTAAGTGATGATCCATGTGCAAAAGTAGCCAAGTTTGTTCGCCAGGGTGCTTCATCATTTTTTTTTTTTTACATGAACAGTACTTAATTCATTACAATCTTGTCCTCTGATGGGAATGATTATCATTTTAGAAATTGTAGTTAAACAAATATTAAAACAGATGTGACAAAGTCATTGAGGAGTACAGAAAGTAACCTAAGCACCCACGGCAGTTTCTTTTCTCTGAATTTATGTTTACAACCAGAGAGATTCTGACATGATTCAGTCACTCAGTAGCTGTGGATTCCCATTTGCTGTTTGTATCTGGCTCTGCATGAAAGAAGAGGAACGAGACACGCTCCAAGTTTTAAATTGAATTTCATGCTGGATTATTGGCAGTCCTCAGAAATGCATGTGAACCTCCCCCAGTGACGCACTCATCTTCACACTCCAGAGGCGTTATGTGGATGTGTGTCTCTCCTTCAATTAGTACACACCTAGTAGCACACAGCGTTGCCATGTAAGTGGATGTAATTGCCTTGTTAGTTTGTGTTTGTCTGCCTACTCCACATTTTAAGGCAGGGAATGGTTCAACTCCTTACTTTCACCTGAAGGATTGTTTATTAGTGCCCTTCACTCAACTCAATAACAACAATCAATTAAATTAAGGAAAGTACCTCAGTAAGATAAAAAGGCTGCATAGAATACATACATCCGCACAAGCGTGCGCACACACACGCACGCACACACACACACACACACACACACACACACACACACACACACACACACATCTACAAACACTTCTTGTGTGCTCTGTCTTCCAGGGACGCCTTCCTTACTACAGTTCCTGGCCAGGTCTAATGGGGTCCAGGCAGCCTTGGGTCTTTCTGTCCTTTGCCATGTCTCCTCTTTAGCACTGACCCATGCTAGAGGAGCAGGGACTGGGGCCTGGGGGATGAGGTAGAAGTACGTGTGTTGGTTTGTGTATGTGTCTGCATATGAGGAAGAGGATGGGGGGGCTGGCCTCTGCTAGCGGCAATGGGTGAGCAGAGGGCAAGAGTGTGGGGGTTGAATAAAAGCCATGCAAGCCTCTCCTTTCCTCCCCTCACTCGTGATCTGGCCTGAATGACATGGATGAATAACAGAGATGTGCTCTCCTACAGACCGCCCTTGTGCTTTATATTTATATATATATGGTCAGGCAAAATGATCTGACACATTTGTAGGTTAAATAAAAGGCAAATAAAGTAAAGAAACAAAATAAGTTTTTTTTTCTTTCGAAAAGTACATTTAATGCCATTTTTTCATATAATACCATTTTGCTTTGTTTCTTTATAATGCCATTGTTTTTCGTTTCTTTTTCAGTTGCTACCATGAATTGGACTGGTGAGCATCACGCTTTCATTGTGGTAACATTTATCAAAATGAATGAATCTGTAACTGTAACACAACGAGCGTTCCGTTTGCACTTCGATCTTGGTAGACATGATCGCGTACCAGCTTGAAACACGATCTTGTTATGGGTTAGCAACTTCAGAACTACTGGATCTGCATTGAAATGAAAATCAACCGGCCGACCTCGGACCGCCAGAACTCCACTTAATTTTAAAACATAATGAAACAGAATGGTATTATATGTACTTTTCGAAAATAAAAATACATTTTTGTTTCTTTACTTAATTTGTCTTTTATTTAACTTACAAATGTGTCAAATCATTTTGCCTGACCCTGTGAGTGAGTGTGTGTGTGTGTGTGTGTGTGTGTGTGTGTGTGTGTGTGTGTGTCTGTGTGTCTGTGCATATATATATATATATATACTGTATATATATACTGTATATATACTTGCCAATTACAGCAGTGTGTTAAGATGTCACACTGCTACATTAATTGGCAAGTGTATTTCAATTTCTTCGGGAGGATATGCTGAATCCATTGGTTATAATGTAAAGGAATCTGTTTTGTCACTGTCTTTGAATGAGACACCTTTAGCCCCCAATGAACGGTGCGTGTGTGTGTGTGGGTGAGGAGGGGGGGTTATAGAAGTGTATTTCTGTTTGTGTTTGTGCTTTATTTGTCCAGGGCACATGCTTGTTTTCTACACTCCAGGTTCTGCTTCCACGAGAAGAAACAAGCAGCTGTGAACACCCTCCACCGAGGCTGAACAGAAGACGGCCAAACAAACAGAAATATGTCGGTGAGGTTCTGTCAATCTGTGTCGGAGAAATCAGGGCTGGCTCACTGTATGAGACGGATCCACCCCTAAAATGAAATCATTTCACATGGCAAATAAATTGCTGTAAAACTACGCCTTATAATCTTAATACTTGGGGAATCGTGACAAAAGCTCGCCACATTTACATGTTATCAAGAAGTGTTTTAATTGGCGAGAAAAAAATGTTAAGAATAATATTTAAAGAAAGAAAAACTCATGGTAACTGACACAGCTCGCAACTGACAAAAGTAATAATAAAAAAAATGTAGTGAAAATCAACCACTGAATGTAAATCCGAGCTCATCAGAATGGTCCTATGTTTTGTTCTTGGCCATTCTTGGGTATGTGTAGCAAGGTGTTTTGGATCATTATGTTGTTGGAGGACCCGGGATCTGCTGTTCTTTCCATGTTAACTATTGTTAATATCAAATATTAGGACATATATCTCCTTTTCACATGTAATGTTATTTTTTAGGATATTTTTTGATTTGTCAATTGAAATTAGATCATTGACCATAGATTTGTTGTTTTTGTTTTTCTTTAAAGTGTACCAACAATCCAGTTCATGTCATGTGTCACAAGATGATGTAAGCTTTGTATGCATTTAATTATATCTAATTAACCTGTCTTTGCATATGAATCATTCAGTATGCACAAATGTGTTTATAAGTGTTTGGGTTCTAAAGGGTGGTGAGGGAATTTGCAGCAGGGGAAAATAAACAATGTGCTTTCCTTGTCAAAGCCAAAAAAAAACCCAAGGCTGTGGAATATAGTCCAGGACACAGTTCAGCACAGTATGAAATGCAGTCAAGTTTCGCTGGGGCATGGCTGGAGCATGTGCTGTTGTGTGGCGTGTGCATGGGTTTACATGTGTGTGTTTTTTTTCTCAACAACATTGATGAGATTGATTGCTTCAAGATATTCCAATGTTTCTGCAGTGTGAGAAATTCAAATTCAAATAAGCGATTGTTGGTCAGAATGATGACAACAGAGTACATTGACAAAATGTGAAAATGTAAAAGAGAAATTATCTGCAACTTCAGTGGGGTGCATGATAGCATTTACTCAGGGAGCACTGAAGATAAAACAGTGTTTCATCAGCAATGTCAGATGATGGCTACTTTGTCCACTTGGACACTGAGTTTTCGCGGCATATTATACAATGCAAGCACTGCTCGTCGAAAACAAACATTTTCACCGAAGCTTACGCCCAAGTTACTGATAGTAACTGGCAGGGGTTGCTGAGGTCCCAGCATCTCAGAAAGCTCCACTTCAAGCTTCATGCTTTGGCTATCATATGAAATTAGTAGATACCGGACTGATATGTTACATACTACAGCAAAAAGTGACTGTGATGAATTTCAATTCATTTTTTATTATATTTGCAATGCCGTAATTTAAAATGGCTTTTTTAGATTCTGTTTAACTGCACGCTAATGGGTGTTATCACCTTACTGTGTGGTCTGGTGATTAATGGCACAATAAAGAAAGACATTTCCGACAACTGCACTGACATGTGCTGCAATAACGTTGCTATGCAAATGTGCAGCAATCAATCTTGGCAGAGAAGTGGTTAAGTTTCAAAGGGAGGTGGAACAAAAAGCCAGCCATATTGGCAGCATGGCGTGCCAAGTGGTAGTCATGGCCCCTGCCCAGCCCTCCTATTACGAGGCTGGCAGTAAGTTGGCCTGCCCGCTTGGGAAAACAGGGCACTGACACCAGGAACATATGCAGCAACACCTGACTACTGGGCTTTGGCATTGGACCTTCTGTCACATAGATCTAACCTAACAATGTTGGATAAAAACAAACAAAAAACCCCCCCACATATTTATTAAGATATAAAACTGACTTGACAACCTTTACACTCATGCTTTTCCATCAACGTGGACTATACTTGACTGTATATACAGACTAAATAGCATTTTGACTACACCGCAATGAGACCAGTAACGGCATGCACACTGACTTGAGAGAGCAAAGCCACTGGGGATTCATTTCCTAAATCAGTGAGAGGATATGCCAGGCTTGGCTTGTGCGCCAGTCGCCCGCGGTGCACCACACGCCACCATGCTGTGCCAGCAAACAACACTGATGCCCTCCATTTGCAGTGTCACATATATCAAATGCATGCTGCCATCACTTAGCTCGCGCTCGTCTCAGCCCGGCCTGCCTGCCTGGCATATAAGTATGCATGTTCACCATCTGCCGTCATCCACTGCAATGTGCTTCAACTGGTGTAGTGTACGACTGACCGCATGAGAGTGACTATGATTGATTGTATGAATTCAAATAGGGATTAAGTTTAACCGTACATCTCAATAATTTGATATCTCTTGCAACTATTTAAATTTTTAAGTGACAGCAATAAGTGCTGGAAGATGGACAGATGGAGTGATGATCGTCATAAATGTACTTATTAAAAAAAAAAACAAATCATTTGGCACAACTTCACAAAACAAGGATTGTACATTATTTAATATTTTTTCCTCTCCTGTTATCTATCAAGTATGATTTTAACCATATCTTATGTGGGCACAATTTTCAATTGTATAGCGCAGTTTGTGTTATGTTACCCTTCAAGTAGAAGCAAAAATAAAAATAAAAAATGTAACCACATATCGACAATCTGAGACAAAGACAATGATAAATGATACTCAAAACTGTTTTTATTTTTTTAGCGGGGGTCGGCGGGTATATGGATATATACAATGTGGGTGTACCCAAGCCTGTGCCAGAAAATACGAATGAGTAGAAATTCAAATGAAAGAAAGTCTAAGAAGAAAAGGAATGAGGCAAACGAAGCTGATAATGACAAGACCCGTAATGTCTGCCGATTCTCTGAAGTTTTAAATCTTGTTCATGGTCATGTTTTGAGCCACGTATGACTCTACAGGTGTCACTACTCTCAAAATGTGTTCTCCAGCCTCTTCACCAGTACCCCCCCCCCCTTAGCCCATTGCTAACCCCTGATCCCAGACACCCTTGGATGTACGGGTAACAGGAATCCTGTTAATAAAGTCCAAGGTCACTTAAAGACTCACCTTGTTCTGTCATGTCAGCTACCAAAAATAAAAGATAACCCTCGCTTTTTTATGGTGGACCACTCAAATGAATGGGCGCATTTAATTGTAAGCCGACCATTTTTCTCACTTCCACTCATAGCCTCCTCATGTTCCATCTCTTTGCACAGCTCTTCTTATTTCTAACTCCTAAAAGGTGCTTGTGTGCTGGTTTAAAAGGTCTTAATGTGCTTGCATTCAGGGAGGCAGACCAAGGAGAGCTGTTTTAACCCTGTTTATGGCCTCGCATCCATTTGGCCAGGAGTCCTTCACTCCGCGTACCTCCCCCCTCTTCATATTTCTTGCCATTTTTCCACCTCCTTTACTCTCTCTTGCTCACTCTCTCTTCCACCCACATCCCAATTCTTTTGTGACAGGATGTGAATGCACTTTGCTAGTTGATAATTACACTCTCCTTCCATGCTCTCCTCTCTCTGACAGCGAGATCCACAGGCAGTCCTTATTCAGCCCGTAATTTGCCTGTCCTCCCATTCATTGAGAAGGTACAAATTATCCCGCACACAGGCACGGGCTATTCTGCCTCTTTGCCAGCGTGATGACGGCTACACCGAGAAGAAAATAACCAAGAAAATGCATCTGCATCAAAGTGTAATCTAAAGCAAGAGAGATCGGTGTTTCATTCAGAAACAACAGCAAATGCAGAAACGTTTTAATGTAGTCCCAATATCTATGTAGGCGCAGTCAATTATTAGGTGATGATGGCCCAGCTATTTCTGTGACACTGCTTTCATACAGTCAAGAATATTTTTGACATTAGTCCGAAGAAAAAGGAAGGAAATTAAAGTCAGAATCTCGTGAATTAGGCCCTTCGCTGGCTTTTAAGTGCACAGGAACACATCCTCTTCATTCTCACCTCATCAACACCCATTGCTGAACACCAATTTTGTTTAGGGCTCATCCAAAATAGGCTGAGTGACAAACCCCAAATGACAGGATTCCACGACAAATTACTTAGGGCGTTCTGCTGGTGAGCACATGTGACTGCAGCCATTTATACAGCCTTCATGAGTGGATAGCTTCGTCCGGAGTTATGGCTGTGGATGAATCACGAGCTGTATATCAGCCTGTGTTTGGAGTCTTTTGACAGCGTTGGTTTATTTCAGCATATCTGTGTGAATTTAATTAGAAGGTCTGTGCTAAGCGGCACTGTCCCTTTTGGTAATTTATTTGTGAGACGCGTTGACTTCAGGGACCTCATTGGCTGGAATCAGAGTTCAAGCAGCTGGTGGCAATTACAGAGCCAACACAACCACTGGACAGAGACTGACTGGTCGGGAAGTCAACAGGAAATGCTTCTTCCAAAGACCATGTTTTGTCTCGTAAGTACAGAACAAAGAAAATGTTTTAAGTGCCAAAAGCATATGGCCGTAAAGGGGCAAAGTATCGTAATCGTACACAGCAAGCAAGGCCTGATGATCAGGGAGGAGCACAGAGGCGCCCATTGTTCCCATACATCGCTCATTAGGCGCAGCTTCTCGAGATTAAAGAGATGGATATGAGCGCTGGAGTCAAGGCCCGGGGGTTAGTACTGGCGGTGAAAATCGACACTCTGCCACGGTAGAGAAGATCCATCTCCTGAGTCCCTGACCCCACAGCGGGCTCCAGCCTTTGATTCCACTCCTTTTTTCATTGCCGCATCAAGAACAAACGTCGTCTCATCTCTTTGCATATTAACTGACTCCACCCTCCTCATTTAATAATAAATTTGTCTCATTATCCCCGATCCTCGCCACTCTCTTCTATAACCGTTGTTACTTTTCTCTCTGCGAGAGGTCGATAATTGATGGATCGCATTGAAGGATGGAGATGCTGTACGTATATCTGCCAAAAGCACTACGCATTGATATTCACCCCCAGGCAAAGAAAGAGAAAGAGAGGGAGACAGTGGGAAAGAGAGAGGTGACCCTGTTGGCTGAGTGGCAGTGGCCATCATGCATAGCATCTCTAAAATGGAGAAGAGGGGGTGGCGGGTGGTGGTGGTGTAGGGAGGGTGAATGTCACTTTCAAGTGTCTCCTAGGCACTCTCCCTTAATGAGAGATGGGTTCTGCTCCACAGACAGCCAAGGAGACCAAGGAGGGTCCCTCCCCGCCTCCTCCACATTCCTCCCCGCCACCCCTCAGATCTCCAATCCTCCAAGGAGATGACAGCTCGGAGCACTGCGTGCCTGCATCCCCCCCACCTGCACAACCTCATTTCCCCGTCATATCAACAACAACAACAACAACAGCCACAACAAAGGTAGTATTAGTGTTTATCAGTATTGTCCCTCTCTACGGGATGCTCACGTCACTCTCATGAAGGCTTTGTCATATCGTTATAAAACTGGTTCAAATATCGCACGTGTACTATTTTGCTGGTTTCTTGAGGGAAACAGATTCATGTTAGTTAGATAGCCCAGCTCGTGATTCATTCATTCCAGCAGAAAGCAAAGGTGAGGGGAGCGATCTCGCAGGACGTCTTGCAGCCCCCATCTGTCAGACACACCCGGACCACGGATTTACATCTACCACAAGGATTTATGGGAAACCTGCCACAGAACGAGTTGGAACGGCAAGAACCGCGGGGCGAGAGATAGAGCGGTGAAATTATTCAAAGCAGGGATTATTTTGGGAAGGCCATTACACATGCACACCTGATCAGGGGGTGTCACCCATGACTCCCCCACATCTACCATGATGGAGAGGGGTCTCATCTGTGTCACACTTTTATTTTACCTGGTTTACATAGAAGAGAATTCTCTTCGGCACCAGGAGCGCCTATATGGCTAAATTAGGCCCCCGGACAGGCAAGGAGATGGGAGAGGGGGGCAGATGAGACACTTATACATACACAGGTGATTGCGTTGAGGGATACTGGTCAAATTCACTATCAATCTTCAACCAACATGACCACTGTGTATTTGCTGCTTTGAGTGGAGTTGTTACCTTTCTTACACAAAGAGTATGTTTTTATTTTTATTTTATTGTACTAAAAATGCTTCACCATTTTTATTAAACCGGCATGAATTGCAATATCAATATCAATACAGGTGTAGTGGGAGAGTATCTGAAGATGTACACTTTCCAAATCAGATCCTGCAGGGGGTCTTCACTCACTCGTGGTTCAGTTCAATGCAATTTTTTTATTTGTTGAAGGGATATCTTTAAAAGAAATTTAGTACATTTGCTGTATTTGTATTACTTTTTCCTTTTTTGAGAAAGATTCTATGCCTCAAAGAAATCATTTTCTTTCTCAATAGAGGCATATTCAATGTGATAAATGTATAGCTGATTAAATCTAGACCAGTGGTTCTTAACCTTGTAAGAGGTACCGAACCCAACCAGTTCATATGCACATTCACCGAAGCCATCGTTTCTTTTTTTTTATGTATTAAAAACAGAAATAACAAACCTTCACGATGTACAGTATGTATCCGGGTTTTTTTGTGTACAAAATGAACCAGTCAGTGATGGCCAAGTGGGCGTGTAAAAACTAATTGACATGTTGAGTCGGGTGTGTCTTAACCGCCATGGTAGAGGCTCCGTCAAACCCCCGAGACGATTCACCGAACCCGTAGGGTTCGATCAAACCCAGGTTAAGAACCACTGCTCTAGACAATGAAAATGTCATCTAATATACACTTTCTTACTACATTTCCTACATCTCAATACCCATTCACCAAATTAAAATTAAGTTTCACTCAAATTTTAGCCAAAGTATGAATCATCGTCATAATACGAAAAGTGGAAGAAAAGTGATACTCTTGAAAATTAGGTGTCAGTCGGCAAGATTGTACAATAAAAAAAAAACATGTTAGGCCACAAGCTTGAGTCAAATCATATTAAAATTGTTCTTATTTTAACACTTGCCCTATGAAATTACATGTTTCATAAAAAATATGATGACATCAAGTCACCTTCTGGATGTCAGTCACTAATCCACCTGTTTGCTGTGTAATTCGGAAGCCCAGAAAATGTCACGGTGACAGCTCTCCATTCAGCATGGCTCTTAAAGCCGTGCTCACCTTCAGTGAGGATCATCACTTCCAGTCATTACTTACAGCACTTTGCAGTCGGGATGTGAAAAAGGTGAGTGTTGCCAAGTTGGAGCACATGCTTCTGTGCTATAGCATTACCGTGGAGGTCAGCCCAACAGTGACTCCCCATCTTTCTCTTCGCCAAATTCATTATCAGTGGCCCCCAGAAAGACCCGATTGTAATTCTGACGCATTTTCTTCAATTATCTCACAGAGGAGCAGTTGATTATTCTCTTCCATAATTATGCTTATGATATATTATTACTTTATAATGCCCGTTTCATTTCACTTCTGTTTATTACACTTCTTTTGGTTGCTGAGACAACATGTTGAAAATTTTTCACGGTGCAAGTGTATGAGTGGTGTCACAGATCAGTGGAAATGTGATGATTAGCCAGTCGCAATTAACTGACATGAAGATGAAGAGAGCAAGGTTGAGATGGTGCTTGTAGTGATGAGGTTCACGTAACTGACCCGTTTGATAGCTTTTGACCTCAGCCTAACAGACATGACAAATCTGCTCGCAATACTATGCAGCAAGCCACCCCGCAAATACATAATAAACACGTGACAAAATATTGTTGATCATCATAATATAATATTCTTGGGTTTTTTTTAAAACATGGCGAATAGTAACAACGTAACGACTCTGTAGTCTTTTGGGTGATTTGCTTTTAGATACATTGGATGTTAGAAGAAGAGCTGAAAATATCTGCATAGACAGAACAATTTAGTGGATTGTTGAGCTATTGGGTTCAATTCCTTTTCACCTTCTCAAGAGCGCATTTGTCGGGGCATGGCCAAAAACGGGGCCCAGTAATGCACTTGGTGCCGAGTACAGGAGAGAAAGTTAACTGTTTATCACATGTATGAGCCGTGACCTGATGAGCTAGCGAGCTGACGAGTTTGCTCGACTGGAGCAGGGTCGTCCAGTATGTCAGCGCCTCGCTCTGTGTTGGTCCTCGCATAACAGAGACACTTGTGGGAAGAGTAAACTGTTTAAGTACAGCGGCACGTGCTTTTCAGCTTGCAACGGACTACACATCTACAAAGATGTTGGATGGACAGATAAATGTTGTGTTTCCAGTGTCTTCAATCCTAGAGCTGGAAGGAGGGCTCTATTTTTCATGATTTTGGAGCCTCATTTTATATGCCGGAAATTGATCCCCCCGCCCCCTCCACACACACACACACATTTAGCAGGCTTGTTCACGATACTGTTCTCTGTTGTGCCAAATTTACTAAACATTTTTTGTTGTCCCTTTCCAGTGTCTTTAATTTCAATATGAATTTAAGATGAGTGATGGCATTTTAATCACTTTTGTTCTTTGGTTTTAGTCTGTGTTGGAGAAATAGGGGTGTTTTATCTTTGGCTGAGGCTTTGATCCCACAAACTCCCTGCCACCCAACCTCTGAGACGCATTTTCAGACAGAAAAATGGACAGACCTCAACACCAAGCATCGCAATATTTCACCACACACGTTTTTTTCCCCCCTTGTTCATCTACTCCATGACTGCTATGTAAGGGCCTTTATTGGGATGAAAAGCAGATTGAGACTTTGTATTTGAACCTGTTTCAAAGCGTCTTACACATTTTATAATTGTCTTTTTCCTGGCAGGGCATGATCAGTTCACTAAAAATGGCCTGCTCTTTGTGCAGGCTGTTCCCGAGATGATGAGCCATTCATACGTGTCCAAAGGAAAGTTGATTCTCCCCCAAAATATACACTCTCTTGTCTTGTATTTTTATTGAGGATGGAATGAGGGAGACACCATTAACTTTTGTCAGTTTGTGCCATAGTAAGGAGAAATTCTATGTTGCCAGCAGCATGAAATGTTTTTTTTTCAATAATAACATACATCAATTTCATAAATTATCATTATTGCTAAAATATTCCAGTTTTCTGAGTACCTCCCAATTTCTTATGATGGATTTGATGGGTGATCTTTATGCAAAAGAAGCTTTAATTATAACAGCTGCCTCAGCGATCTGCGCTGCCACACTTCTCTGTTCAGGGGTGTGACAGTTCAAGTAGTTGCCCAGAAAGAAGACATTTTTGCCAATAGAAGACTTTTTTTATTTACACTTTAAACACCTTTGTATCTCAGTTCCAAATGCAAGTTGTTACATAACTTCCAAAAGACTAAGTATATTGAACTAAACTAAACCAAACGGAAATGTATGGCAAATAAAAATCAACTTCAAAATACTAACAATTAGGACATATTTTATTATGAATTTCAATCATGTTATTGAAATCAGGCCATTTCAAACAAACTTGTCCAAGGCGTGCCGGAGGAGGAGTTAGGCATCGCAATACTCACATGCTATTGCCACCGTGTGCTACCGCGGAGCATGAAATGGTGATGAGAGTAGCACAGCAGAACAGGACAAGCTGTACTACATGCACAGACTAAGATCATCAAGATAACTCTAAGGGATGATGTGATGATGGTGAGAACCTGATCTGTTTAATATTCTTGAAATTTTGCCTCTGATTTATTCTGACAGCAAATGTGTTCGTAACATTCTGACATAACATTGAAACAAAGTTGAGGAAAACGCAATTAAAATTGCCACGGACACTTTCCTGGCACTGTTTGATGAAAGAATAAAAACAGTGGCTATTACTCATAATTTGCATACTCCCTAACACCCACAGCCCGCATTTCATCGTCTTTGTGATTCTAGCAATCTGGTAGGCATGGCGAAGCTGGATATGTGGCATAACATATGTGGGAAATATTCCAAGGCTTTTGTGGCATGGCAGGGAACCATCTAATCTTTTGGATATAGCTCGGCCTCAGATAGCCAGTCTGAAAGGCTGTTGAGAAGAATCGGACAAAAGGACTCTTAATTTCCAATACGGATCCGTCGGTTGTCAAAACAATTATCATATCAGGAGGTATCAGGCTATGACGACTGTCAGACCACAACCCCAGGACAAAGCCACTATTGTGTCTTTGGGAAATCTACATGCTCTTGGTCAGATAGGCAGGGAGGAAAAGGTAGAGTGAAGAGCGAGAATCAACATGCATTTCAAGCATGTGGTAAATCTTCATCTCACTGGCCAGCACGTGTGTGTGCCTTTTTTAGAGTACACGTGGTCTCATACTGTTGTCGCTCAGATGTGTAGCAACACGCTGCTGACAGTATTCACCACCGATTTGCGCTTGTGTTGAGATTAAGTGCTGGTGACAAAGAGAGATGCCTGCAGGACCCTTCAAATAGCCATCCTCATATAACGTGATACGGACAATACTGGGAGCAGCTCCGAGATGAGATGCCAGTCTAAGCATATGTTACCCGGGGACAAAAGCACCAGGCAAAGAGGCTGGGGTTGGGCAAGATGGTGAAGAAGCAAAGTGGGTAAGCACGATAAGTATGACAAATGGACAGACAGGCCGAGGGTTAGGAGAGTGGGTGAGAGAAAGAAGAACCAGACAGGAGGGAGGGCAATGAGATGTTGAAAGGGATGAGGAGCCCGCGCATGAAAGGGCGGGTGGAACAAGAGGGGGACGGGCTGGGGCCAGTGTGGGGTTGAAGGGGTGACGAGGGGAAGTTTGAAGTAAAACTGTTGGGACATGTGTGACATTAGGACGTTGGGGCACTGACAGGAGTTGTGGCATTGGTTCGTTTGACTTGTGCGGAGCCTGGGAGGAGTAACGCAATGTAACAGTGGTGGAATGGTCACTGTATGCCACTGCCCTTTCCGTCAGATGCCCTGTAATGACATGTCCAAACATTTAAAGAGGCTGCTTGTTGAAATGTTGCTGATGACTAAATGTCCCCTGGCTGACATCAAAGGCTGTTTTGGTCAAGACTTTATTTCAGCATTTAAATAATGCCGTATTTAGCAGGAAAGAACATGTCGAAGCCAAGCCCGGAAAAACATAACAAGTGTCTTTGTGACGAGGCCCAGTGTTTGGTGGCTAGAGGCTGATGAGACTAAGCAGCGTCCCACGGCCATATAAACAAAATCCCTCCGAGGAGAAAATGCCAGCGTACCCCAGACGTTCCTTCCAAGAAATATGACGTGACAAGAAACAGACGCAGGTTGAAGCCCGTGGCCTTTCAGGCCTTGCTGAATTATTCACCCTT
Organism: Hippocampus guttulatus; assembly: GCF_054856545.1. Taxonomy (NCBI): domain Eukaryota; kingdom Metazoa; phylum Chordata; class Actinopteri; order Syngnathiformes; family Syngnathidae; genus Hippocampus; species Hippocampus guttulatus. Next base: position 15,710,434 of record NC_141269.1, read on the forward strand.
CCATAAAACACATGAAATGCTGATATTCTTTCTGATTTGCACCAAAAATAATACAAGTAAAAATGCAAAATCCTCAACAACATGTGTTATGACATGTAATGAGAATACAGATATAATATCCATCCATCCATCCATTTTCCGAACCGCTTGACCCTCACTAGGGTCGCGAGGGGTGCTGGAACAGATATAATAATACATAATAAATAGATGTTTACCTGACAAATGTAAAACTTCACTGCAGGTACAAAAAAAAAAGTTGGACAATGTTATAAATCAACTGGAACATGCTTGACTTCAAACTAAAAGAAAATATGTAAATCCATTCAGCAGCCATTTCATTAGATGCACCTGCGTAATAACATGAGCTCCAATACCACTCAAAAAAATCAAGAAAATCTTCATCTAAAAGTTAATTCTGTCATGCATAGTTTTGTTGGTAATTAATTTTACAAATGTGTCCAGGACTGTGGCCGTTTGCAGCAGTGAAGAACTGCACAGGAGCACAGTGGGAACCGTTTCTAATACGTTGCCCGTCTCATTGATAAGGTAATCAAATATGCTGAAACAACTCTGATTCTTTGCAATTTTAAAGCATTGAAAAAAAAATACTGTGAAATTGCCGTTAGTATTTCGGTAAAGCAATTTTAGCTATGCTATGTCAGAGGCCAATGGTGTGTGTGCAGACATACTCAGTCACACAAGAACACAAAAGTTCGGGTGGAAGGCGAGCTCCAAGGGAGCTTAACAGCGGGGCTCTGTGACCGCCCTGGCCGACTTAACATCTTCCATTCATGTAGTTCTGCTTGCAGTTCCTTATAAATGTACTTTGCATGCTTCCATCTACTGCATGGACTCCAGGAAGTTTATTTCTGATGACGCAAAGTCAAAGAGCGTGCGCCTCGAGCCAGCAGATTTTAAAGTGAAAAGAGGAGCGGCTTCCATTTGCCTGGGAAGCTCGTCATCTGTGTTCCCGCCATGTTTCAACTGCACCTTTCTGCAAAAATATCAAAAGAAAGAATACTCTACCCATGCACACAATTAGGTGGCGCTTTGCCCCAGACTTGCGCTGGCCATGAAAATAGAGCCCATTGTATCTTTTCCATCAGTCAAATTTGATAGTGTGAAAACCGATTATCAGAGATAGGCATTCCGTTCCTGGGATGGAACGGTCCGCCCGTCCAGTTTTGGGAGCCATAAATTCTTTGAAATCTAAAATGAATAGAAAAATTATTTTCCTTTTTCTTTTCAATTCTGTAGCAGACAATTGTTGAACCAGGTTGAAGCGATATGTCAGCCCATCCGCCATATTGTATGTGGCTTTAATATTAGACATACAGTTAATTTGGCACATAATATTGTAAAACTGAGCTAGGATAATATCATACAATCAAAAGCAATAATTCCATATTAATCCAGTGAGTTTTTGCTTGCTGATACACCTCCAAGGGGGAAGCATATTCACAATTTGTTTGTTTGTTCGAGAACGAACCGAATAATGTTTTGGATCGCCAAAATCCAGCCACAGACAAAATGTGAACGACCAAATATATTTATGATCAAAAACGCACAACCGACACAGTCTAAACAAAAATCGATGGTCGCAAGGAGCAAGGAAAAACAAGGCATAAAAAAAATTTGCTTGCAAAAGGTAAAGTAATAATAACACCAAGAATACAAATGAAATGACAAAAGTCGAATTTACACGACAAACAAGAACAACATAAAAATACCAACATAATACCAATAATTACAAAACGAGGAACTAAGAGAGGAAAAGGACTATGATCGAGATCCAAAGTTCTGGAAAACAACACCTGAACATAAACAGCAAGCAAGGTCAATAATCCGACAGAGCCTTAGCAATTTGGCAGTCCTGAAACACTTGGCAAGACACAGGTGCACCACTGAAGAGGCTGCTAAAACAAAAAACACAGACAGAGCAAAATCATGACCCAATTTGCTTCACTTTGCCACATCCAATATGACTGCGGCGTCGACGTACTCAAAAAGTCTTCGTATATGCAATGTAAATGTTGTCTTGCTTGCCGTTGTCACAAAAGGCCCCATTCGAGATGGGATCGGCAGTGCTACGCGAATGTATGGAGCAAATTAAGTGCTGTCCCGTCTGTTGGGTATCACTTGCCCCCCCCCCCCCCCATGTCTCTCTCCAACGGCCATAGTGGGGTCAGACGGGTGGCGGACTGGGATAGAAGTGCTTTAAAAGGACGATGACGGATGGGGATGGAGGACGACAATTATAAGATTAATGACGGAAGGGTACCCAGGTCGCGGACGGAGTACCCAGGGTAAGGTGCCCATCTCCGCCGAGTATTAGATTTGCAAAGGTAGATTTTTATATGGTGCTTTTGAAAATTTTATTTTGGAAATCTGTGAAAGTACTCATTAACAAAAACTAAGGTAAGAACTATGTTGAATAAATTCCCCTTGTGCGAAAAACGGAGTTATCGCCTGTGTCCAAATCTGTGTCCTTCACATGTCTCGCAAACCAACAGTAGACGATAATTGAGACTTGCCAAATCCAATGTCACCCAAGCACAAATGTTTGAATCTTAAACTGGCCTTAGGTCACACAGTCAACTGTGGTATTTATCCTTCAGACTTAAATATGGGGCAAAGCGGAGGGGGGCGGTGGGAAGAATGTGAAAAAAAATGATAAAAGAAGGCATTTAAAACTTTATTAACTGAAGAGAACACTCGCTGCTGGCCTTCGCGGGGATTAACCCTTTGTTAACGCTTAACAATCTACCGGTATAATGATCAGGGCCAGACGTGTTTATGCACAGACAGCTCAAATGCTGCTCCAAAGGAGTAAAAAAAAAAAAAAAAAAAGAACAGAGGCCTCTATTCTTTGTATGTTTCAAGGCCTATTGCTATTTGTGTGTCCGCTCCTTAATCTGGTCTGCATTCAATTGGCTCATCTTGAAGGAGACACATTTTTGGGGTCTGTGAGTGTTTGTACTGTGGTGCATTGAGGTCAGTTCAGGTCACATACTGGATGAAGTGCAAAATAAACAATGATGCCTAACTAACAATTGAAGAATTGATTTCAATCATTTATTGGCACCCTAAGAAAGAAAAGGTGATGTCTGTGAACCACTTTCTTACTGCAAATAAGTGACTGCACAAAAGACGTGTTTGCCTTCGTAATCCCCAGGCTCCCTTTCCACTGCGAGGCCTCCAACAAATATCAATCTAAGCAACATATCCAATTATTTGGAATATGAGGGCCAGAGGAGAAAAAAACAGTTTCCTTTTTGAACTGCATGTCCTCCTTCCTCCCTCCCGATGGTGGACTCCCACAGTCCTTAGGCCTTTGTGTCTGTCTCCTCTTTATGAATAGAGGTTTAAAAATGGCCCGAAGCAATGCAGTGCGTCCTCTGCTCCCTCATTGATAGCCAATGCATAATTCATTTATTTTCATCACTTCATCAGATGTGCATAAACCTCACCCAGTTATTTGGGAGGGAGGAGCATTTATTATCTTTTTGCCATCATTACGTCTCAGGGTCTTACTGAACATATTTGCCCTATTCAAGTCATTCATGGCCTCTCAACTTTATCAAGGGCCCCACTGAGATGAAAGCTAGTCTTTATTATTGATTATCAGAGGGATTATCTCTTGGTGAAAGTTAAGGTTACCCCACCCCCGCCGTGCCACCAGTCAACGGAAGGGAGCCCAGTCCTTTTTTTCTCAGGAGATGTGTCACATCACGCTACTCTCTCATGTGTGGCTTACAGGCTTTTGTGCATATGCAAAATCATGACAAATAATGTTGGATTTTTTTTTCTTCTCGTCATATATGTTCTTCATTGTTTTCAAGATAATATACAGCCCCCCCCCCCCCACCACCACCACCATCACCATGCCTACCCCCTACTAAAAAAAAAAAAAAGCTTCTTTTGTGACCCATATGCAAGATGCAGGACAAAGAATTTGAAACTCTATATCCTGTGTCCACATCCCTGTGTGTAAGTCAGAGCCCCGGTCCAATTATCCATAGCGCTCTCCCCTACCTTTCTCTACTTTAAATGAAAGACAAACAAAAAGCCCAAAAGCAGCTGGCTCGCCGGGCGCTTCTTGTTGAGAAAGCAGCTCTCTCGCGACCTGCTCTTCACCCATTGCCTGCAAGTCTCCAGTCTTGACCGTGCATTATCTTCCAGACTCAATGCACCTCTTGCCTCATCTCCCCTTTTCTCTACCTCACCAAGAATAAAGCACTCCTAATGACTGTAGGCTCTCAAGGGCCTGCTGGTGCCCGGGTGCTCAAAAGTGTGGCATTGTGGTAAAAAGGGGGGCATATCCTCCTTCTCTTCCTCCTCTTTTATCACAGGTGAGAATAAAAGGTCAAGAGGGGTTAATGTGCTGTTGTTGCACAGAGATTTGGGCTATTGGCATGGTAGTAAGCATGCCAAATGCCAGAGTCCAAATACTTGCACCAAAAAAAAGTTGTTTGACCTATGGGGTTTTATTGTTGTTTCCATGTACAGAATGGAGAGGTTCAGGTTTGACTCCTTAAGGATCAAAATGAGGTCACCATTTGATGCTTTATCTAATCTGAAACTTAAAAGTCTAAAAATAATCTTTTTTTTTTTTATGTGGTCTTTCTATATTGTCAATTCTTACCTGAGACATATCCTTGCATGTGATAAATGAGTTCACTGAATATTTGCATGATACAAAACGGATTGTATATTGTTCATATGAAACTGAGAAGTCAGACACGCTTCCAAGTTAATAAAATGTATTAAATAAGTGCATTTGCAGGTCTGCGGTTATGATCTCTTTTCCTTTTTGTCATTATTGGTACCTTTCGATGATGGCATCACAAATTACACAAACAAAACCACAGAAAAGGCAAACCACAGGTGTAGAACATTGAAGTTATGTGTCACTAATTTGCTGACATCTTGTGTTGCATCAGGCATTGCCACTGTTCAAACTCCAAATGTGCGTTTGACATTTCAGACATTCTTTTATTTTTTTCAGTAAATGTGGTTGGAACTCAAACTTGCATGACTTTTGGGGCGTTCGGCTTGGGAGGTTTTCCTGTACACTTTCATCATGAAAACCACAACAACTCTTCTCCAAACATAGGTTCTGCAGAACTGACAGAATCAATCATTTTAACCCTGCAAGGCTTCATGGGCTGTTTTTTTTTCATTATTAATTCTACTTCAACTATAAATGAATTTCTCTCTTTCTCACCTACAACCTAAACAACTGCAGGCAAGTCAAAAGTAATGAATTTCAAAGGCAGTGAATTAAAGACAACTTCCAGTCTTACATTTCGTTGCGATTTGCATTTTGATAACTGCAATTCTGCACTTTTTTTTTTTAATCACGCCGGTTTACAGTCTCTTTACTCAACATTTTCACTTTAATATCAATGTGGATCAAAAGCCTTTTATGAAGATTTTCTGCACTCCTTCCAGCATTGTTAAGGCACGAGGACAACAACAAAGTGCTTTCTAATGCAGCACCACATTAGCACAGAAAAATAAAAAAAGTGCAGTTATTCCTGCGTTAAGTTCACATCAAACACAAGGTGCTCCAAGTGAGAGAAGATGAAAGAAGCAGGCCTGACCCGGAAGATTAGACCAACACCGCTGCCAGCTCTGCGGCACCCAGGGGCCATTCTCACTCTGGGATTCTACCCCCTCCTCTTCATAAAGCACAATGGACTTTAGCGAAGAACAAGCCTGGAAAAAGAGGGTAAAATATGAGGAAAGAAGGAGATAAAGAGGCAGGCGGGGGAGGAACCGAGAAACGTTGTAAAGGAGCAGAATGAGGTGGACAAAGAAGGAAGGGAAAAGGATGAGCTGAAAAGACCAAGGAAGAATAATGCAGCATAATTTCGACAATGCAAAACTGGTGCAAGACTACCCCAACCTACTTTTTTCCCATCCTCTGACAGATAGCGCTGAGGCGAGGAATAAGGCTGATTATCATAATTGCTTAAAGTGTGTGTGAATATTCATGACTTTTACAGCCTTATTATAGCCACAAATCCACACCACAATGAATGTAAATGCATTGTGATATTTAACATAGCGCAATGCCCTCAATCTTTGTGTGTGGGTGTGGGGAGAGGTGGGGTGTTTGTGTGGACTGCAGCTGTGGGTGTCAAGGTTGGGTGCTATCTCTAACCGGCCCTCATCAGCTGGCTGAGCTGTTCCCATGCGTCACACACATAGGAGAGAAAGGGGAACGCTAGTACACGAAGCGCAGTCATAAAGCGGCGACAACCACAGTGCGAGCAGAGAGAATCAATCAGCAAAGAAGATGAGAATAATTTCTGGAATGTGATTGGAAGATCATTCGTGCACAAAAACCATGAGCTTTCTTTTCACGGGATGAAAAAAAACAGGAGGAAGTGGAATATATCGGTAAATAAAAAGTGGATAGAAACATGTTGGTTGCCAAAACCAGATTTCGGATCTAATTCTGCACATAAAATATCCGAGACACATGTGCGCCAAACTTCTGAGACATGCTTTTTGATTCCACTTAGTTCCCCATGAATCTTAATTTTCAGCCAACAAAAATATATTGAACTACTTCAGAGATAAGTTTCAAGATACATGCTGGAGTCATTTGGCTGGTGAGAGCCCTTAGCCACATCAAACATGTTTGGGATGAACTAGAAAAGAGAGACAGTGAGCCAAGGTCAGAAACACTGAAGCACACAAATGTCCCTGATGACAAAAATGTCCACAGACACACTCCAAAATCTTGCAGAAACTCCTCCAAGAAGATCGGGAGCTGCATGATGGGGGTCAACCAGCATAAAATAATACAAAAAAAATACTTGAAAAAACAAAGTAATCATAGTAACTCATACACAACAGACACCAGAAAACAGAACAGTGTCAGTCTGGTACTGGGTCAAAAGCCAAAGAATGAAGATGTGTCTTCAAACGAGTTTAAAAACAGACTGCGATACAATACTTTTGCCAATGTATGAAAATCCCCTCCCCACTAAAATGATATACAACAACACACACACAAAGGCCCCCTCCTCCTGACGTGCCCATGCATCTGAGGTGCCAGATGGCACAGGACAAGCCCTCCGGAGGGGAAGACAGTGTGGTGACCCCCTCCTTCTCTCACCCACACTTTCTCACACACTGAAGTGCAAGAGTGGGGGAGCGGAGTTTATCAGTGATGCCCGTCAAAGCATTCACACGTAGACTACGTACTGACAAACTCTGAAGATGCAGCGATATCGAGGCATGTCTTAACATATTCGGAGGCAGGCGAAGAATTTGAATGGCCCTTGGGTCTGCTGCATTGCTGCACGGACATTGCCCAACATCAAACGTTCACTTTGTCTTACCGTCCGTGCCCTCCTACATGGTGATGCTATCTCATCTCCACCTGCACGCTACGACGCTGACCCGCACCGAGACCTGCGCCGTGCAGCAACAGGACCCATGAATGCTGTCCAAAGCCATTCATCGGGAGTGGAAGTGGCGAGTGTTGTGGGTGAACAGTTCAAGCGCGAGGAGTTTCCCATGGAAGAGAGATGAAGCATGCTGGGATTGCCTTGTCAGTTTGGGGAATTAAAAATGCCATGATGAATGTCATTTATTGTATGAAGTTGTAAAAATGAGACTGGAAATAAGCAGTTTTGCATCACAGTTTGTAAATCAACATTTCTATTTTGCGCCTGATTAAAAGTATGAAAGTGTTCTATAATTCACAAGATTACTAAGACCCAAACAGAACATTAGTTGTCAGAACAAAAACAACCAATTTCTCAGCCCAGATGACATCATATCTCATTTGGTCTTGTTGTATGTCATTACTCAATCGATCAACCAAACTTCAGTTTTTCACATTATTAGAAATCAACCCCCACCCCCCCCCCCCCACACACACACACATCCTCAATCCACCCACAGCCACCCCACCACTCACAAGGACCCAAGTACACTTATACACATTGACAGCGTAAAAGAGGAGTGCAAATACAATAAAGGAGTGGGAACAGAGCATCTTGAAGGGAAATCGCCATCTCACAGTGCCCTCTGCACCAGTTTCAAATCACAGGCCACAGCCACAGGCCGCCATCACTAGCCCCCTGTACAGTGGTGCCATAAGTGCCAGCACGTACAGCAACCGGGGACCCAAAAGGCGGAACCATGGCTATGGCCCACAACAGCTCTTAGGGTAGAGGGCTCCCTCTGAGGAAATACTGGAAAATAAACGACTATTGCTAAAATACAATAAACACTCCTCTATTCAATACAGATACTCACGGCCATATCTCACCGAGCGGCGAGGGATTGTAAGAGCGTGCGCACGGAGTGAATGTTGGGGGTTTTTTTGTCAGGGTTCGTTCAATGTTGTGAACACATTGATAAGACGTTCCCAAACCGTTTTCATGGTCGCAAACAATATTGAACATGTTCGGAAACTATAAGAGACCATTAAAATTGTTGGCGAACGTCTTTGCAACTGTTTGCGACCTTGAATTATCCCTGACAAAAAAACAAGATTCGCTACGTGCGCAACCACTTGCAAACCTTCGTCGCTCAGTGAGATACGGACTCAAAGCAACGATATGCTTGCGTGATTTTGACATTGTAATTATGTTTTAAGTTACAATATGTATTTGTCAGTGGCGGATGCTGGTCTGTCAAGGTCGGGAAGCTCAATTTCGGCCTACATCATAAAATGTGTCCGTTTATTTATACGTGAATTCTACTCTCCGTTCCTTTTCAAGAAAATGATCTGTGTACAATAAAACCCACCAGAAATAAAAGATTAATTTGTCGCTAGTCATTTTCAACAAAGAGAGTGTCGCTAAGATGATTAGAAGTCTCCAGTTCGACTCAGAACAGAATGAGACTTGAAAAATGCTCTCACGGTTGCCGACACCAAAAGATCGGTGATTGGCTCATTTCGCTGTCAATCAAAAATAGATACAGCCTCAGACAGATCATCCAATCATGCAGAAAAGCTGAGCTCATCTCAGCCAGCTCATAAACGTCCACTGTCCATAGACTCCCAGAGACGCTGAGCGTCCGATGGGCGGGACAAAACCAGCATTTATCCAATGACTCGTCTCGTTTCAATGCATTGGGACAACGGGCTCTGAACTCTCTTGACGCTCAGCGTCTGCACTCTAGACGCTTAGCATCCACACAGTTTGAAGCGCAGTGAAGCTGCGGGAATGAATGAGAAGAGAGTGATACGTAACCAGTAATACGAAGCTGATCCGGAACAAAACTTGAGAGCGTTGTTGCACATATTTAGTCAATGACATGTACATACAATTGTATGGACACACATATATTTGATCACTTATTTTTTGACATTTTAGGGGAAGCTGAGCTTCCCTTGCAGTTTAGAGCAATCGCCTCTGGTATTTGTATTCGGCATAAACACCTTTTATTGGTGAAATCATTAAGCATTTTGCAAAGGAGAAATAAAATATTCATTAACAACAGTGATGACAGAGGAAAACCTGCTCAGGTTGTGATTCTGCTACAGTATTTCCTTGACAAGCACTCTCCACCACAATAGATACTGTGTAACACCAATCAATTGCATTCCTGAGTCATCAGGAGAATAATTGTAATTCCCTCAGTTCATAAATGCTGTCGTTCATGCAGTGCCATGAAAGGGATCATTTTGTCTGATGGTGGAGTCGAGGACCCCAAAAAAGGAGGGAGGCAGGAAGGAGCAGGGTGGACTGACCAAAAACGTATTTAACAAAAATACACACAGGAGTACACTGGAAAAACACTAACTCGAAGTACTCAAACAAATTCCTGGAAATTGCAAGGAATCAAAGTAACAAACAAAACTATGACAGGAAACAAAACATGACAAGAGCACACATATAATCACACTCACAATGACCCAACAAAGACTGACAGAACTCAGGGAACGAAATACAAGCAAAGCGACGAGACAACGAGAAACACCTGGATAAGACACGGCGGGTCGAGGGAGCTGATTGGTTAAACACAAGGGACACTGATGACGAGAACAGGTGGCGACAAAAAGGGCACATGAGGGAACTAAACCAAACGTGACCTAAACAGAAACATAACAGATAACTACTAAGCACAACAAATCTCTTTTGCTAACCTAAAAAGCATCACCTTCAAAAGAATTTACCGGTAGATGTGTCGTTTTACGGCCGCCACTTCGATGACACAAATATGTTTTGAGTGCAGTATTATAGTGTATTTGACCTCATCATTATGATAACAATTATTATTATTATTTTCTTTTTTTATGCACTGTGTACAAATCAAAGGCCTTATCCCTAAAAGACACATGGCCCCTTCTGCATTTAAACCGAAACCCCCAGGAAATACGATGTAAAAGTCCAGTTTACTGAATTTCAACCAATGGGCATTTTTCCACAGTTATATCCTAAATTTCTACATATTTTTTCACCGTTGCATGGTTTAAGAGCTTATTTGATTTAGTCCTCTTCCTCCGTCTGGAGGGAGAGCCTGCACTGGGAGGACAGGCCAAGCCATCCCAAAGGGCTTCATCACTTATCAGCAGCCTTCTGAGATTCCACTAAGATTCACCCCCTTATGAATAATCTCACCCACAGGCAAAATGGTGCATCGGAGGGAGGAGGGGAGCGACAGATTATTTAGAAACAGACACAGGGATGGTCGGTGATAGTTTGAGGGAGACTAATAATTAAAGCGAGTGAGGACGAGAGCGGGATGGGATACGTGGTAATGGAGAGAAGGAAGGAAGCTGGAGGGTTGGAGGAGATGGAGGGCTGAGAGAAAGCAAAGCGAGAGGAAGTCTTTTGATGTGTTTCCCGGTTCCAGTGCAGGCATCAGGGTGGATGGCGGTGCTATAGCTTGCCCCTCTGCTCAAAGGGACTGACTGGTTTATTAAACGCTCCCACCGCCCCCGTGCCTCCGAGCATGATGGGATTAATGCTGGCATAACCCTTTACTTAATTTATTACAGGGGGGACACTGGCTAATTTGATTTGATATTATTTTAATAAAGTTCTGTGATGATTCGGAAGATTGTTTCAGGCTATCAGAAATAATTTTCCAGTTATTACAACCACTCAGGCAAGTCCTTTGATAGCGGCAGTCAGTCTTGCTGCATGCAGAATACATTAGCTGTAAGCGTTGAGCTACTGGGGGAATGCTCATAATGAGAGCGCTCCGAATTGCTGAGTGTTGTGAAAAGGTGCCCGCCTGTGCCGTGGGCAGGCAGCATGTAAGTCAAACATGACCAAAAAAGATGAAGGAAAGGACATGGATGACCGAGGATGAGGCAGAAAAGGAGCGGCGACATATTTGGTATGCATTGAGCTCATGCGCGTCACCAATGTATGAATCTCAGAGGGATATGCGGTTATTTAAAGCGCTGCTACTCGTGTGGCTGTTCCTGAACAATAAGATGGGGGCATTTTGTGTTTCGGCATTGTCAGTGCATGATCAAATGTTTTTGTCTTGAAAATTGTGCATCTTTTTCCTTGCTTTGTGATTTTGCATTTGAGATGCATTTTTAGCATGGTTTGCATATTTCGCACAGTTCTTTTGTATATCGGTGTCCCAGTACACCATTGCCCACGCTGTATTAGAATAATCCTGTTTTCCGCCAACCCTTTCGTTCACTTCGCACCATGAGTGTTGCCAGTTGAAAATAATCCCGCTACTGTCTCTTCCCCCCATTTACATATTCCTTAAAATAATTGAAGAGACTCGGGATGTCTCAAACTATTTCCTTAATCCTGCGTCCTGTGCTCCCTGGAAGTTTTGGAAGAGAAGTAGTGGGGTTAAGCAAGGGGGCTGAACTTACGTTAGTTGCAATGTTTTTGTTTTGCTTTTCCTTAAACCCCAAATGACACACATTTCCCTCTGAAAAGATAAGCCCTCAGTCAAAGGCCGCGGGAGATGTCTGGGATCCTGTGAAAGAAGTGGGGGAATTACCTACCAGAGGTCTGGCATGAAGGGGGATGGAGAAAAAAAAAGGTTGGGGGGCGGGCAGTGCTACCCTTATTCATTAGTCCGTCTGGGGTCCAAGGCGGGGTCACACAATGTGACGGTTGTTCTCCAGACCCCCAGACCCCAGCAGACACATTTAATGGCCACCGTTTCCTCTCCAGACTGAGCGAGAAGGACGGGAGTTTGGGGGTATGGGGGGTGAACGGGGGTGGCGTATGGGAGTAAGGTGACAAAGGGAGGTGGGCTTCGGAAGACTAAGGAGAGGAATGATGAAAAGGGTAAAGACGGAGAGTGAAAACATGTTCGCGTCTATGGAGTCGTGCGTGTGGGGGGGGGGGGGCAAGTTCTGGAAAATGAAACAAAATAAGGTCACTTGAGATAGCCCCACACACTCAGAAGAATCATAAACGGTCACTAAGATTCTCTCCTTTATACTTGCCGTTAGAGGGATCATAAAGCAATCCACCTCCGGATGCCTTCTGCTTTTTCACATGCTCATATATTGAAGGTTTAAAATTTTGAACAATTTGGGGATCAGAGTTATCTTGGGCAAGTAGAACTCCTCTGCAAAACTTTGTGTTTGGAAACAGGACAGTTCCCACTTTCTCCAAATTTCCACCAGCACTGACATAATCAGATTTAAAATGGGACAATAAACTTCTTTGGTGGGTAATTGTTGCAAAAATGTGAGAATGATACTTCACAGTCGTTATTAAAATGACATTCAAATGATATGCAAATCACATGGTGTTTTTGTTCCTTATGTACGATTTAAGCAAGGCATTTGATAATGTCAAAATGTCAGAGGTTGCGGTAATAGCTAGCTTTCTCTTCATTATATCCGCTGAGCTACGCTGCTCCACTTTCAGTCGTATGGCCCCAGGCTGAAATCAATGTCGGCAACCAAGTAATCAAGGTTATAGAAAAGGGCATGCATTAACACGATTTCACTGAAATATGCAGAGTTCATGTGCGTATGTTCCTGGATTAAATAAAAACTACTCAAATGTCAAGAATATGTACATGCACCTCCGAGCAAATGCTCCCAATAGGTTGATACTGCCGATGTTGTGACTGGAGGGCTCAGCGGGGCAACTTCAGTAAATGATCAGTCAACAAATTACATATTGCATTATTGATGTGGTATGGGGATATAGATGACACATTAAACAATCCTTACATTACAGATATGATCTTTTGCTTGTTGCCATCAATCAGATGCAGGGCTTTTGCCCAGAGATGTAACCTGCAGTATGTTATGGCATGCTTGGAGCACCGCATGGAAGGACAGGCTCTGAATTAGTTGAAACATTTTCATATAATTTGCATCACGGTTTGTGGTAGAATTAATTATTTCCGAGATCTCCTCTTACACGTCCATTTGTGGAGGTTCGCTCCTCGTTGCAAGTAGCAATTTTTCACTTTACGCTACAACCAATTAGATAAACTGCATGAGGCAGACTTGTTTGGAGGACCCGCAGCCTTGGCAGTAACGAGACAGTCATTGGTTTCACTGCTTAGTTTTATGAGCATAGGTTTTAATCATTCTTGTTATTATCAGAAAAAAAAGCATGTTCACATTTTGAGAAAATATACAGTAACACGAACTGGAATGTTGATTGCTTATGTAACTGTCAAATTATACAGTATGATGTACATTATAAAGGCAGGTTGTCTTTATGAACCTTGCTGCGTGCACTGGGGCACAGCCAAGCTGGGAAAAGGGGCCTCTTCTGAATGGTTCCTGTAAAGATGAGTCATGGCATTGTCTAAAATGACATGTATTAATGAGAAAAGTTCAGAGATCTGGGGAGAAAAATTGAGCCTCGCAAGCAACCCCAGATTGTTTGATGTATTTAATATGAGGCCTTTTCTTGAGATGTTTGTTCATATTGACATTTGCTGTGTATTCCCTATTTAGATCATGATCATCTATCAACTACATTATACAACCATGCGAAGGAAATAATAACTGTTCCCCAATGTTATCTCTCTAGTACACACCTCCAGCTCGAAAGTCTGGCGGCAAAAAGCACATGTTGATGGTGTGAAAGCGCTAGTTTGCTGTACTCGCCATGCTGACAAGCGCAAGATTAGGGGTCATGTCACTTCCAGATTATTGGAGGCTTTTACATTTATAAACCCGTGCTGGTTCTAATTTAACTGCACCTTAAGGGACCTTAAAACATGACCGGAATGAGGGAAACAGATGTGGGTCTCTGTTCATGGGGAAATAGCAGCGTTGAGATGGCCCAATAGTCACTTTAATAAAGCCCCCGTACCCCACCCTCGACAGCAAAACAGGGCCAGACAGGCTCTTTCCTCAGTCCATCCTCTCCTTGTCTTGTTTCTTTCATTGGTGGGAATTCACCTTGTCATTTGTCATCTGTCACTTCCAATAAACTCTCATCTCTTGAGGAGCTGAACTAGCCTACATCCTATGCCATCAGCTGATGCCAAGCATTCAGCATCCAGGGATGTTGGCCTGGCACTGGCCCATGAGCTCAGTACTGTTGAGTTTTTGCTCTGGTCAAATGGCAGAGTAGTAACAAGTTTAACGCCTTTAAACTGTGAAATCGAAAGGTTTGCAGTGATTTGACTTGCCGGATCTTCTCAGAGTTATATAGCACCTTGTCCAGTGGGGAAAAAGGAGGAATGGAAAGAGATTATGTGCTCCTGCTGCTCTCCTCTCTCTAGTGGAGAGATGGCTTTGACTACAGGCCGGCGATGAATTTTAAACTGACCTGAACTAAACTGAGACTTGGGAGGAGTTTTGATTCTCTGAAGCTTGTCTAGTTTTGGCTTGCTTACAATGTCTAATATTTCTGTGACCACAGACCTTTAAAAACTATGAATCGTCACAAGATCAAACTGCCGTTACATTCTTTAGTTGTGTTGTTTCCACAAATCAACAACACTGGATTATAATCATGACGTAATTAGAGCAGTCCCTCCCATGATAATCACATGGATTGGTTACAATCTCTTACATTGTGGAATTAGATCAGTGAGTACGATCTACAGTAATAACAATATCGATCTGTTTTCTCTAGCACAAACAAAGGAGCAACTGTTTGCACTCAGTGTTTGAATAACGTTTTATTCAGTCATTCACCACATTATAAATAAGCCTGAGAGAAGTTTGTCAGGATAATGTACCGGTAGTTACATGATACGCTAACCGTTAGCCTAGCTTCTTCAATTTCTTCTTCTAAAATAACTACTCGTTGTTGTTAGAATTTTTAGGCAGTCTGGATGCCCTTTATAACCTCTCGCGGCTCAGTCTTGGTGGAAACTCATGGTTGTCGGTGCCAATATGTGTGCAGAGCACTGTGGTGTTCGAATTTGCCACACACTAAAAGAGCTCACAAATGCGAATTCCCCTACCCCCGACTTGTCATGTACAAGATCCGTCATATTTTATAAAAAATCCCCTAAGGTGTTAAACCCAGTTGCATGTCTACTCGGTCTTGTGTTTCTTGTGACCAAATAATTAATTAGGCAATTAATTTGGAGTTTGCTTCTCCTTGTTCAGATTCCAATAACCTTTGGGGCAAATAAATTCTTCCCATATTTGGGAAAGACTATTTTCTGTTCCAGTCTGACTGCATGTGAATAAATGGAAAATATTCCTGTCGACATGCTATTTTCTCTTCCCAGGATAGTAGCTAAATTCCAGTTAATATTGCTTTAATGGCGGTGTCCAAGTACAACTGTTCATGAAATGTAACTTGTGACTATGGCAAGCTGATCATGAAATAAAGCATCCTATCCATTAATTGCAACACCAACCATGTCAAATTAAAGTTGAGATTTCCCTGACCATACACACACATGCGGGAACACGGAGCTATGTCGGGGGCACAGTAAGGCCTTCTAAGTGGGTGCTGTACCATATGGCAGAGACAGGGAGGCATCACATGCTCATCGGGCCTCCAAGCCCGACTGCCAGACTGGCGTGTTAATTGGGCTACGAGATCAAAGGCAATATTACAAGCCAATTAAAACGATCGGGACAGATTGCCAAGTGATGAGCTCCACTGCGTAATTGAGAGTGTGAAGTGTGTTTCACCTCTGTCTGACTATGTCTGTCTGTGTGTCTCCCTCGGTCCAACTGAATAAGTGATGAGACTGCAGAGGACCGAAACTAGTTAGCGCATTAATGATGTCACTGGAGGCCCCTTCATTAGTCTTAGAGCAGGATTTGAGTGATTTGGGTTAGAGAATTTGCTGCACTGCCTCAATTTTACCATCATGGAAGAAACTGTTTTATCATAGAGGCAGCAGTCGAGTGCAACATGAAACTGAAGATGCAGAATATGATGTGATGTTGTGTATAGGCCAGCGTGCTTGATTTAGTGTGTGTGTGTGTGTGTGTGTGTGTGTGTGTGTGTGTGTGTGTGTGTGTGTGTGTGTGTGCAAGCGAGTAAGAAAGACAGGGCGAGACCGATCCATACGACAGCTACTTTAATTTGTTCTGGGAATATTGTTGTACTGGTGCAGTCCACCGGGCAGCACCTGCATGCCAAGTTTGCTTAATCATGCAAAAAGAACTGAAAAATGCATTACAGATGTCAGGCTGTGTCCCGATAGAGACAGAGATTTGACAAACACCTTGAGCCCCGATAATAATTTTTGTCGTATTCAGGTGGATCTGCTTGTCACGAGAATGTCAACGGTGCCTCTGATATGCAGGATATTAAAAATGCAAACAGTGCTTAACCGTTTTGTGTAAGGGCGTCTTCATACGAGGCCATTTGAACCATGCCCAACCATGCGAGTTCTCGTCCCTCTCCTGTTGAGCGATGATTTTGGGCTTCAGCACATTTAGGTGTGCCATCACTTCATTGTGCAATGCTGTAATGCTACTTTCCTTACTCTGAGGATTAGTTGCAGTTGTTGTATTTGTATGTTAAAATACAGTTAAGGTAGCGGTTATTATGAAAGACCTTAGAACGAAACGATTACGTGATCTGAGTGCAAATCCAAAAATAATTTAATTATCACCTGTCAATGAATAAAGAAACCAAAACAAAATTCGCCTAAAACAGGAAAATCTACATAATGGGAAAAAATGTTCATCTGTCCGGTTGTAAATGTATAATGCATAATGTGTTCATTAAATACTGAAATATAAAAAGCAAAATTATACTGTCTTGTTCAAATATGATGAGAGTGGCTTATAGAAGGGTAAAGCGCAGCACTATTATTCACAAATATAATTTTAGAAGACAAAAACCTTTTCCCACTCAGATGTCCTGAATGCAAGGAAACAAAAAGTGCAGGTTTGGATCTGCTGATGAATGAGACCAACTTTTCTCTTCACCAAATGTAAGCATTCACTCTCTCGCTCTCTCTTCTCATGTGGTCCTCACAGTATTGTGAAAATTGTGGTCTGCCTCAGTTGAAGATGGTTGAGGTTTCCCTCTCATAAAGGTCTGTGCTCGTCAAAGCACACTACTCTGTGCTCGTCAATCATGCTAGTTATGTGTTAAAACCAAAGTCTTGGATCCGATACATCAAACGCTTCTTTATACTTCGATTCCAACTCCCTGGGACATATGTATCACATGTCTTCATACCTGATTTTTTTGTTTGTTTGTTTGTTTGTTTTAATGATGAGTAGCAGTTGTTAACATGTAAAGTCTCACACTGATCCAAGATTACCCAGATGGTATCATCATACATGGAAAAGTGGTATAGCTGCAGAGTGTATAAAATCACAAATTATAATGAGAAAACCTAATTCACAAAAGAAGGATTGGAAGTCAAAACTTAGGTTGGGCTCTGACAGAAGATTTTACAATTTGTGGTGCTGTGACATCCAAGAATCCTACATTGTATAAAGAAGCAAAACTTCACAAAACAAATATGGTAGAGATGGGAACCAAAATAGCATTTTTATAAACTAAAGAGACATTAAAGCTTTTTAATGTCTCTGTAATGAGCTATGGCAAATGGGACACAGATGGTAATGACACATGTTCACAAAATAAGGGCAGTCGCGCTCATCGAAGCCCTGTATGATAATGTTATGATATGCCACTGTGGACTGGTCTTTAGCTATTGTGGTCTGTAATGTAACCGTCTGAGGTAGAAAACTGAAGTCTTTGTTGAGTTTTTATCTGGTACGGTTCTAACATATAATGCTGTAGCAATAATCCACCATTGTTGCAGCTCTGCTAAAGCCCATCTCCCACTGAGGGGCGAACGTTTGTGAGACTTTAACCCCTCTGCAGACCACATCTAAATTTTGGTGCAAGGTGGACTGAGGCGAATTTGATCAAGGTGCAGGCAGACAGACATGCGGATATGTGGTGAATGTGATCTTATTTCATTCATAAATATGACAACAGCGGCCATCAAATCCCCTGATATATAGAAATTGTCACGTTGCGAGGTGGTGGTGGACCCCAAAAAGCAGGCAGGAGGGAGGAGCAGGGTGTATTTGAAGAATTGTATTTAAAACAAAGAAAACTACATCCAAAACAAACAAAGTCCAAAGTATCAAACAAAAACCATGACTAAAGCTAAAACATAACAATGAACTAAACATAATCGAAGCCAAGAGCAAACAGCAACACACATGACAGTAGCAATAAGCAAACAATGACCCGACACTGAGTGTTCGGGCTGGGAGTCCTTTTAAACCCCTAATTAGTTATGACCAACAGGTGTGCAGCTGCCGGGGGAGCCCTACAGTGCCACCTGTTGGTCCCTAAACCGAATCATGACAGAAATTAATTAAGTGAAGATGTTACATTTGTTGTTGTCATTATTACATTTTTCAATCTTACCAGCTCTGGGGAGGCGGCGCATTACGGAGGATAGCTACATGTCAGGGGTTATCACCAGCTTATTATGGATGGTACCTGCTTACGTTGTCTCCATTCATGGACGGATCGCTGCACCATTTTGCACACAGAGACTGTAATTGCGTCCAATATACAGGGAATGAGAGGAACCGCATTGCTTGGCAGTGAATCAAGTCTGCTGTGTTCACACCCACAATGGTGCAAACCGACCTTTTTGAAGTACGCTGGC
This sequence comes from Hippocampus guttulatus, assembly GCF_054856545.1. Taxonomy (NCBI): domain Eukaryota; kingdom Metazoa; phylum Chordata; class Actinopteri; order Syngnathiformes; family Syngnathidae; genus Hippocampus; species Hippocampus guttulatus. The sequence continues at coordinate 15,729,448 of NC_141269.1, forward strand.
TTGTGCACATCTGTGAAATTACAAATACCTGGTCTCACCCACCTCCATGCAGATTGATGCCACTCGGACTTGCACTGGTCACAAAAGTAGATACCTAAGACTTAGACTCAGACTTGCTTTATTGTCATTCAATAAACTCACAAACTGTGCAAATATCAAATGAAATTTCGGTACCTTATGTCACAGTATTTATGAATTAAAATGACATTGTAAAATAACCTCAAATCATTCACCCTGTGTGCCCCCCCCCCCACCTTTTTTTAAGAATTATTTCAGGATCTAGTAGCTGTGATCAACCAGTCACTAATATTTTCCATCTGATTTTTGCCATTGGTGCATGTGAGACTTTTATAGACAGTGTGGAGACTTGGTCTCAAGGCTCGGAGCCATTTCAAATAGCAGCTAATATGAAACGCGAATGTTTGTTTTTAAGAGAAGGGAGTGACATTTAGTGGCTCGCCAAGGGGCCAATGGAGAGAACATGAAAGTGAAAGTTTCATTTTTAAAGACAAAATGCCAGCCTAAGGTTTCATTACTGGCAGGTTGTCTTACCATGTGACCACATACTGAATACTTGCACACACACACACACACACACACACACACGCACACGCACACAGGCACAGGCACACACACAAGCACAGGCACACGCACGCGCACACATGCATGCAAGCTTTATCTTCCAAAAGTAAGAACCATTTAGAGTTTTCCCCATCACTCTAAACATCCTGCAAGGTGCATCCTCATTACATTAAAGCACACTTCTCTTTAAATGGCTCATAACTTTAAAAGGAGTTGACATGAACTTCCCTTCTACAAAACAGTTACAACTTTCACAACCGCTTTTATGAGTTTTATTGACAACTCTACAACGCGGAGCACCAGTAGTTCAATAGTTGAATTGTTCCTCTCCCCCCCAACCGCTCCCTTTGCTCGTACTGATGTTGTTCTAGAGCTACCCAGGGAATAAGAGACCTCACACTATGGGGACTTGTAAAACCAGTGTCTTGCCAATGGGGGGCTGAGTGTGTCTATAAGTATGTGTGTGTGCGTGTGTGTGTGTGTGTGCGTGTGTGTGCGTGTGTGTGTGTGTGTGTGTGTGTATGCAATCTCTGGTTGGGTGTATTGAGTGCACAGCAGAGAGCAGTAAAATGTTGTCTAAATGAAGTCCCAGTGCTTCAGTAGTAAGTAGTGTTTGATGGCCATGTGATTTGTTTGTTCAGCCCCAATGGCCTTCTCTCCTGGTCGTCGGGGTGGGGGTATGCGGAGGATGACAGCTTCACACCTTCTCCGCTCCTAGACCCACCAATGAGCCATTTAATCCTCCTTCCTACAGCTAAATCAACACCTCTTACGCACTTTGAGCAGCTTCAGACCACCACCGCTGACTGCCTGCTGCCCGGCCAGACTGTCTATCCTGGAGCTGTTTCAACTGACAACACTGTTTTGAATATCTTTCTATATTGCCACTGGGAAACACCAGCACCTAATGGGTGTTTTTTGTCAAGGGATGGTATGATGTAGTCATTCTACTATCTCTTTAACATCTGTCACTGAACGCAGTTTGAATATGCAAAAAGGGGATGGTGTGAAAAGGCGAAAAGCAAAAACAAAATGGGAAAACAAAAATAGGAAAAGTGGTCACTGGAACAGAAAGACCGAAGCATCGGGAGGGAAACGAGTGAGGAGAAAGTACGGTAGGCCTATGAGGGGAACTCTAGCTTTTGGGCGGCATATTTAGCCCAGTGTGATAATTGTGTCTCTAGGGTGAGCCCCTTGGACCTGATCCTGGAGGAGATCAGAGGGCAAGGCCAATGACTACAAAGCAGGGGAAGAAAAGTGTGAGAAGGAGAAGAAACTAAAGCTGCGGAAAACTACATGTGTGAAAGCAGAAATGTAAACAGTCTTTTGTTTTAACTACTAAAAACAATACATATGTTGTTTCTGAATCATTTTGATGGTACACGGAGGCATCAGTGCATGTGTCATTGACATCAGAAGATCATATGATAGTATCCATGAGTTCAAAGAGAAACTAAACCCAATATGTCAAAACTTCATTTCATACTTTAAATGTACATTTCTTCTTTAACATCTGCTGTTAACTTAGATCTTCAAAGTGTTCTAAAAATATATAATATATATATTTTGAAAACATGGCATTACTGATTTATGGTGGCCGCCATTTTTAGGTGTTTTCACTCTCACGAGAATGTGACAGAGTACGTCAGATTGCTGCCCACTTTATTTATAAAGAAAGCCATATATTTAGTAAATACTCAGAGGCAACTAGCTATTTATTCAATTTCATCGCATGTAAAAAAAACATGCAATATTAATCAGAGTACTGCATTTTTACTAGTGATTAAACATACAATGTATTCTTGCTTCCAATATTTTGGGGTTTCGTTCCCCATTAAGAACACAGAAAAAAATTGGAGTGGTGGCACAAAATAAAAGCATCTGTATCCCGATACATTTTTCAAGTAGATGTTTAGTATACTTAAAAATTGTATTTAAATGTGGATGATTTGATTGTGGGCAACCACTTAACAAAATAAAATGGAGTCAATTCAAGACACCATTTCAGTGTAGTTTAACATAGAAATAATGCATTAGCTTCAACGTCACCCTGCCTACAAATGCATGTGGGCTACAGTTGTCAATAAATGTGTGCTTAGAACTTAATTGAAGGCACTCTTGCACTGGGCCGGTTCCATCATGCAATTTTCTGGCACGCCCTACCTCCACTAGCCTATTTCAGCCAACACTGTGCGCTGCAATCGATGTTTATCATTAATATTGTCTGGAGGAGCTTAGTTTGATTGTACCACATGGATCCCATACCACGGTCCAAATTTCATTCTGAACCAAACAGGAAACATATCATGTGATTCATTAATTGGGCTGTTCCACTCTAATGCAGTTGATGACAGGCTAATTTTATTTACGACAAGCTATTTTTTCACTGCAGGCCCATGATGGATCTGAGATGATAACAGATGGGCCCTCAGCAGGTTTTTCAATCTATACAGGACCTACAGTGAATCGGGTGTCATTGGCCCACGTGCCACTTTTGTCCAATGTTGAGTGGAAAGTAGTTTTATATTTTTAAAATAATTTTGCTCACAAAATAACCAATAAACAAACTGTGCAGTGAGTGTGATTATTTCTTTCTGCAATGCAAAGATGGCAACTTGATGGATGGGTGGATTGATGGATGGAGAGAAAGAGAGAGAGAGAGAAAGAGAGAGAGAGAAAGAGATGGATTATACATATAAAATATATAAGGAGGTATGTATGGATACTTATAACTTGAAATTTACCCCAAATCGAAAAATTGATTAGACAAAGTGGAGAAACTAAAATCAGGATAATTGTTTTAAAGGGAAACTTGGATGTGCTGAACATTGACACTTATCTAAAAGGTCTGGATGTCAATATTAGGCAGCACTAAAATTAACCTACCTCATTTTTTTTATTTTATTATTTTTTTATGACCTTTGCCATAGCTTTTCCAGCCCACCTTTGGTGCCTGACTTTTTTTTTCTTTTATCCCAGCCTGTTTGTGTCATAGCAGGGAGGCAAGCAATGGCATATTGCTTGATTTGTCATGTTCTGTTGTCTGAAAAAATCACCACCAAAATTCATGTTGCATATTACTACTCTTGCCCACTTCAACCTGTAAAAACATTTTGGATTTATTGCCGTGGGCTCATATGAGCAAAAACCACGATCACCTCCACAAAATCAAACATATCGTGTTGATGCTTCTCCACTTACAAAGGCTGGCATTTTCTTTCAAGTCAGTCATGGAAAGACTAATGGTTTTGTGATATTTTAAGAGGCTTAAGTGGGCTTAAGTAGAAATGTCCACATACATGTTGGGGCCCATTGATCCCCATAGTTTTGACATTTTTAGTGATGTATATACAATGATTTTGAATGGACACATAGTTGTGGGTCACATGTCGTGGCTGCACCAAAGACATGGAGTAAGGGGGGGGGCGTGGCCATATTGCTCCTTTTCAGGGGGGTCATTTTAAAGTCATTTGTTATTTACTGATTCTTCCAAAACCAAGTGACAACAATGAAAATCCAATCCAATTTCATATTCCTGATTTTTTTTAAAAAAAGAGCTGTACAGTATTGATCAAATTACACACCACATCTGCTCCTGTCTTGCAGCAGACAATGGATGATTTACTTGTTAATCTCACAGGGAGAAATAACCAAGTTGTTTTTGGTGAAGTTTCACATATTTAGTTGAAGTGCAACAATCTGTTCTTGGCTGCAGATGGGGCACTACTTTGCCCCACCGCTGAAAGATCAGCATAGTCTTGTGTGAAACACCTTCTTATCTCGCCCTCCCAGGTTTGTTTCCCTGGAAGCCTGCTGCCTCACACATACTCACACACACATGCCTGCTCCCTTCAGGAAAACAGCAAAATTGTTGACACTCAAACGGTGATGTGCACGAACTGTGAATAAATATGCACAGAGATATTCAACTGTATACAGTATGGTGTTGCTTCACAAAAACCTCCTTCTTTCTCTCTTTACCTAGTGACAGCAAAAGACTCGGGGAAACGTGATCGGTGGTGGCCCAAGTGGTGTCGACTGACAGATATAATTACAGGAGCGGTATCTAAAACCTCCTCTCCACCACACCACCCCCGAATCAAGAGCCCCACCCCCACCCGCCAAGCCCCCTTCTTCCAAGGACCCCCCTCCACCCCACCCGAAACGCCACTCTTACCCCCTTGGCCCAAACCATTATTTATTTTAGCAGCTCCAGCCAGCTTCAGAGGGCTCAGCAGCACTCACAGGGCCCCTGCCAAAAAGTGGCTTTCTGACTGAAAGCTTTCCAAACAAGCTCCGCTGGTCCATTTGGCCCGAATCCAAAGCTGTGCGGTCTCTCTACTGGGCTCCCTGCCCTCCCTCCTTTCTTAGAGGCAGAGGGGGATAGAGTCTGGTTTGCATTAGTATGAATATATGTGTGCATGTGTGTGTGAGTGTGTGTGCGCATGTGCCGAGTGTATTTCTCAAAGTTTGGTGTGTATGTGTTCCTAGCGACCTGACCCAGACCCAAAGTGATGGTCCCTGGAACCTGAAGCCACGCCACACTGTATAAACACCGAGCAGAGTATTTACAAGAGAGAGACGGCGACTGAGGCTCCTCCAGTGCATCACAGAAAAGCCATGTCTGTGATACTATGCAGACAACCTGTTTATGGCCCTACGTGCTGCGTTTGTGTTCGTGAGCCCGTGCACGTGTGTATGGAGGAATGGAGACAGAGACCTCGGATGGACTCCTCTCTGGTTTGCCGAGCTCACTGATATCTTATCGCTTTCTGGGAAGATAGGCAAACGGCAAGAAACTGCTATTATAGTGGCTAACACAAGTGCGTACATGACAGCAAGGTGAACAGATAAAACATGCATGATTTGATTAAAAAAAGTGCCCAGACAGCCAGATCCATCCCAAGACATTAGATTTAATGCATGAGTGGAGGTGAGGGGGGTCAATTATGAATGTATACCCTACAAACAGCACTTACATCGCAATATATATTAGATGAACTATATTCGCGCCGCTCCCAGTTAATTGTCTTGAATGGCCTCAGAGCTTTTGAGATTGCTCATTGCCTCACCGTGTGAAGCGACAGAGTTTGTAAAGTAGTTCAACGTGTGGCTGTACCTTGTCGCTGGCCTCTTTTTTTTTATGTCATCCTCTTACCCCGCGACATGAGCAGGAAGCGGGATTGAAATGTTTTCTCTTCAAAGCTGCAACAACTGGCATTTCCACATTGTTAAAGTCCGTAACTGTCATAAAAAGTGGACTCGCACAAACAGTTTCCATGTAAACAAAACGCTGGTTTTGCCATACCGGAAGCTGCGCAATTATTTCACACAGAGGCTCAAGGGCTGTAGGATTGAGGTCGATGCTTGATCAGTAAACTTGGTCAACAGGAAGCTTCTTCATTCTTTTCTTTTGGTGAATAAAGCATATATTTTTGCTCTTTGACACTATCCGTGTTGTTTTGTTTTCATTTTAAATGTCTTGGTTACAGATTATGTGTGGTCATGACTCTGTTTTGCTGAATGAATTCCCTGTAGCCTCATTGATATAAACCATATCTCATTGACTGAGTCTGTGCGTCTGCAACAAATGTCTTTGCGGTAAGCATTGACAGTGGCCAAACTCGGGCTGGGAAATATTTTGATATCAATATATTTATTAATTTTAATTGAACGGTGTACATTGAAACTGTAACATTTATTTTGTGAATGAAAACACTTTGTTTTTCTTCTTTCTACCCATAATCTTGCTGCTGTAGACTGTAAATGTCCCCAGTGTGGGACAAATAAAGGATATCTTATCTTATCTTATATATCTTGATATACACCTGATCAATAGCAATACACATAGCACTCAGTATAATATCGATCATAAATATCAGGAAGCAAAACCTGACCTCGTCATTCGGGGAGCTGTGGGCAGAGGCGACAGTGTCACGTTATGGAAAAAAAAATGTTCCGTTCGATTTTTTTTATTGACAGAAAAAATAGTACCCAAAATAAGAACAAAAACAGAACAAATATTCCATAAAACTGAAAAAAAAGAAAGTTCCTCCCACACCCTCCAAAATAATTACCGGTACTCTGAAAAACAGTGCTTGTCGTAACAGTAACTTGTCGATGGAATCGGCGAGCTAAAAGTCTTACTTCCAGGGAATCATTCAATGCTGAGTCTGATAGATGCAACACCACTGTTACAGCAACATTTGGAGACTGAGTCCGTCCTGCTTGAGCTTTTTTGTCATATTCTTGAATGCAATTTCAGTGAGTAGCACTAGTTGAGTCATGGGCCAGAGTGTGGAGAACTAAAATGCACCCTTATACACACAAGAGAGTGCTGAAGAGCCCGTGCAGTCCCGTCAACACACCTTAAACACAACGTGAGTACATTGTGGTGGTTATGCATGTGTGTGTCACTGCGTTGGTATGAGATGTTGCAGCTGTTCACTTTTCCAGGAGTTACGAAACAGACCCAATCTCACCTGACCTCGAGTGAGCGCTGGACTGTGACCAAACGCACACAAGTATACACATGTACCAACATTGTCCTGCACACACACTTACGCAGGTATGGGCCCCAGAGGAACAGAACTCACTCTCTTCCTCAGGCTAGCAGAGAGGAAGGAAGGAAGGGCTGGTGGTCACACAAGCAAACCCACTAACGGTAGAGCTGTCCGTCAGACCACATACACCGAGTTGCATGTTCCTTTCGCAGATATAAGGACAAATAAATAAATATCTGCTGTTAATAAATATCCCTGTTTTTGTTCTGAGTTTTTCTTCATTATCCTGAAAAATCCCAAAGAATGCAGTTTAGATTGGCAGTTAGTTACATTTTCCACATTTGGGGAAGGAAGTTAAACTCTCTCAAGGAGTAACAATTCCAAGTGCCTTTTTTCCCCTCTCAACTTGCGTGGTAAAGGCTGAATTTGGGTAGAGGGAAGTCTCAAAAGTTTGGCTCGAGCATGAAAGTTTAGTCCTAATCGTATCAGATATCACAACTACAAATCATCCACTTCTTCGTGATGGAATTATCATATTACTTAATAAATGAATAAAGTATCGACATGCATACACTTTTCAGTCGCGAAAACATTGTTATTATATGCAACACTAACACATACTGTAATCCTTTTGACTTTTAACCCTTAAACATTTTTAATAAACCCAATCAAGAATCAGCAACAAAAGTAATTTGTGCCTGTGGCAGGTTTGTTCAGGAGGGCATGAAAGCATCGGCTACTGTTTACTCTACAGACTTTAACCGATTGGACAAATCGTGTTTCATCTCGGTTTTTAATTTTCAACTTGTTTGTTTGTTTGTTTGGCGTCATGGTTACCAGTAGTTGTTAGTTCTGCCATGCCAATACATCATGCGATATCTGCCACAGTCAATCTGTCTTTTACCACTGAAAGGTGGAGTTTGCATGTGGACATTGTTGGTATGAATTTATGCGCTACGATGGACTGGCAATCTAACCTCTTAGCAAACACGAGTCAGCGCTGGATGCAAATTCTGGCATGTTCTCAAAAATGATTTGTAAAAATCAAACAGAATGTTGACAAGCGTGAACATGAATGGGAACAGCAAACGCAGATTTGGGGAGCGAGTCCGAGAAGATGATGATGACAATGACGGCCTGCACTGCAAATGAGAGCGTTACAGCTCTTCTGTCTTTTGAGACGTGCGGGAAAAAAAATGCAAAAGAGTGAGGTAAACCTGCAGTAGATTGATTTGTTGTCACAAATAAAAACACCACGATAACTTCAGCTTATCCCGGGGTCAGGTCGCCGGGGCAGCAGCTTTAGCAGAGAAGCCCAGACTTACATGTCTCCAGCCACTTCATCTTGCGCTTCTGCCAAGGCATTCCCACGCCAGCCGGGAGGCATCATCTCCCCAGCATGTCTTGGGTCTTCCCCGAAGCCTTCTTCCGGTGAGATTTGGCCGAACACCTCAACAGGGGAGGTGTCCAGGAGGCATCTTAATCAGATGCCTGAGCCACCTCATAGCTCCTCTCAATGTGGAGGAGCAGCGACTCAACTCTGAGCCCCTCCAGGTTAAGTCAAGTACAAGTTTATTGTCAAATGTATAACATAGAACACAGATGAATTTAACTGAGCTTCTCGCTCTTTCTCTAAAGCCGATGTCAGACTAGGTAAATGTAGACCGATTTTGGGCTCACAGACATGTTGAAGACAAACCTAATGCAGATTTTTAGTTGCCTTGATGCGTCCTAGCCTGCATAGTGTCATTAAACAAATTTGCTACCTCTTTTTGGAGTAGACATTCCATCCCATCCCCCTCACTATCATCCAGAAACTGTTCTGCACTCTCTTCGTCATCACAGTTTGACAGGGTCATAACTGAGAGCCCGGTCACCCTGAGCAGGAAACTGATTCCTCAATGCCTTGGCTTTGCCTAGATATTCTGTCCATAAAGGCTATGAACAGAATCAGTGACAAAAGATAGCCTTGGCGGAGTCCACCTCTCGAAATGAATCGATCTTCTTCTGGCAATGCGGCCCAAATAGGGACCTAACAGTCCATATCAAGGGGTTCAATATTCCACACTCCTGAAGCAACCCCCACAGGACTCAAATCAAACCTGTTAAAATGAAGCCATGACTGTGCTACATGTCATTAGATGACCACTGTAGGTGGGTGCTGCAATGAATAGTACAAGTGTCACCTTTATTACAAGTAACATTGCTTCTGTAACTCTTGAATCAATGTGAATGGTCAGTTTGGACTCTCTCCAGCAGACAACAATCCCATTTTCAATATCAAATAACCTACAACGTTATAACGATAGCAGCAAATTTACTTCAACTTTTTTTTTGTATGTGTCAACAATGTCATTATCAAAATTGAACGCTTCTTCTCCTTAAACTGATGGTGTGGTGCGTCCCAGAACAGAGGAATGATTGTTCAGCTCAGTTTGCAGTTCCTGTTTGTCAGACAGGTCAAAGTTGATGGTTATTGTTTGAGTGCAGCCGCCAGTCCTCTCGCTGCACTGTGATGACCATCCTGAGCAAGAGGTTGCCCTCAATGATAACCGTTAGTGAACCACCGTGTCACCAGTTAAATGAATCATTTCACGAGCTGCTCAATTTGCCCCTTTGTGCCCCTGCTCTCTTCCTCTCGTCTCTCCATTTTCTTTTTGTCAGTCGCTTTATTACCCTGCAATTACAGCTTATCTGCACAGGTAAACTTGGCCCCGCCACTTCCTTATCACTCCGGTTTGGCAGAGCAAGGGTCTCTTTAGTTAGAAGACAGTGAGGACAGAAGAAGAAGGAAGAGAGTGTTGACAATGAAGTAAATGAATATGCAAGGGACTAAAAGGTAGCAAGCAGGCTTTTTAACTTCTATGGGATACAATTCAAATCCCCAAGTCTCAAATCAGATCATTTTAGGGCTGCAACTAAAAACAAAACGAAACTAACCAACAAACAAAAAATGTTTTCAATTAATGGAAAATTTTGATTTTAAAAAATCCATCCCTTCATCAAAAAAAAAATAATAAATAAATATTTCAAACTGACAGGGCAGATAAATGCACAACCAGGATGCTAACCAGATATGTTAAGGCTGTTAAATAATTGAATACTGTTATATATATATACAGTATATATATATATATATATATATATATATATATATATATACTGTATATATGTTTTTATAGTTTTAGTTATAGTTATGGTTATCTTCCTTTTGGTTGATGGTACAGAGAGATTACAGAAGATCACAGAGAGAGTAAAACAGACTGCAGGGAGGGGACTTCATATACTGTATTCCTGTAGCCTTCGGTTTATTATTTTATCGACATCGAACATACAAAGTACATCAGTGGATTTTATTCTAGACAGGACATCTGCATTACTATCAATTAATTACTTTGTACATAATTTACTACTTGCTAATTTTCATTACACGAGGTGAACAGGGAGTCTGCCCTTCAAGACAAGTGGTACACAATTTCAATTTTGTAATCACTGTAGAGGGCTGGTTTGCTCCAAAAACATGCATAAGCCTACCGTCAATGGGTATGTTGAGGAGCTGTTGTATCAACAGATGTCATCCTCCAGATATTAGGGTTGCCACATGTTGACATTGTCCAATTATAATCATTTTCTCCTGTACTATAGCTCATTTTTTTTGTTTTTTGAAACTATTGCTCTGATAAGAAAACGGCTCTTAAAATCCTGTCCATTGCAGACAACAGCAACTGCTACAGTCTATAGTAATCACATTGCAACACAAGGTTAAGGCTGCTGTCAGATATTTCCATCTTTAATTGCAACTTATATCGATACCTCAGATCATGTGTGTTTAATCAAACCTAATTATCCTATCCTTCCACTTTCCATCCCTTAAATCCCTCCTCACTAAAATACCATTTATAAACCTCAAATGATCAGTGTGTGTGTGTGTGTGTGTGTGTGTGTGTGTGTGTGTGTGAGCGTGTATGTTTGCTAAAGGCCATTGGGGTTAGGGAGCAGACCTTGGCCTTGTGGTCTGACCCTAGAGAAGAGACTGGTGTCTGGGTCTGAATGCCCCGTCTGACCTCGCTGACGCTTGCCTGTGTGTGTGCGTGTGTTTGTGTGTTGGGGGGTAGGATGGTGGTGGTGGTGGGGCCCTGGCAGTCTGTCCATTTGACAAAATGCATTGTGCGTGTGTGTGCACCCCCATGTAGTGTATTGATGCATATGTCTTGCAGCACATGTGTGTCCTACGTATGCACGCATTTTTGCGGATGTCTGCATGCAAGCAATATCAGGGCCATTTGGGGGTTGTGCGGTTTGTGACTGGATTTGTCGTTCGGCCTTCAGTCTGTGCTGGGAGGCCAGGGAGCACCGTACTGGTCAGACATGACAGAAGTGACAGGTATTGATCATCATTGTTCCAGTCAAGACCCTGTGAAGCATGTCGGCTTCAGGGACTCTCCTGTCTGAATATTATGAGAGTGGGAGAGGGAGAGAGAGACCCACAATCAATGTTTGATGCGCCTCTCAGAGCAGCTGGGTGAGTCCAAATTTGCTTCTCTTTTTGCTGTGTTAGACAACAGCAAAAGCAATTGTAATAAAAATGTATACCCATTAGTCACCCCCCCTCCCCCCAAAAAATCTTTTTACTGCCTGTGTTTTTTTTGTTTGTTTGTTTGTTTGTTTGTTTTTAATAATCCTGTGATTTGAAGATTTAGGCCGCCCTTTAGGGTTTTATTGACCTTTTCAGGTGGACAAAGAAACACAAATAGGATGCTCCATTTTTTTTAAAAAACATTTGTTTAATTAAAGTCGGCGGCTCACTACTTCTGTAGAGTACAATAAATCTTTAAAAAAATAAAGAAAAAGGAAACTGTGCACAATGAGAACAGACAAAAAAGTGTACATGTACTGTTTTCAAAGCACATTGCATTAAAAGGTGGCACATTTTTAGAGAGGTAATAATCCTTTTGTCTTTGCTAATTCAGCATCTCCATCTTTTAAACAATTAATGTATACGGAAAGAAGAGAATGTGGCTATTACTCATAGATTATCAGGAGGAAAATTACATCACATATCTCAGACTTTTGCCAATGTGGTGATCATGAACCCCTTCACGCCCAAACCCTAACCTCATTGTACCCTATCTCGTTGCTCTCAGCCCTTGCACAGACAAATTGATTTGCAAGGGTCAAACTCTTGGAGAAGCACCACGTTTTGCATACAGAGCACACGATGACTTGATGCAACAAAAGACAAGACAAGTGGAAGAGTGAGTTGTGTGTCTGGTGGAACTGACTGGTTCGGGGATCCAGAAAATGAGCTACCAGGCACACACCGGACGTTGCCATGGACTCACTCACACACACACACACACACACACACACACACATATGAAAATAAGCACGCATGCCCATCCGCACACGTACACACACCAGTGGCCTTGTGCCCTCAGCACCCCCCGCTCCCCACCCCTTGTCCCTTTATCCCTGTCTGGTTGGAAAGGTCACTGCATGTCTGGGAAAGGGGGTCCCCATATCTCAAAACCCCTCCGGTCCCCTCACACACAAAAACAGACACATACAGTACATTTACGTGAATGTGGAATAGCCTAACTAAGCAACACTCAAAGACAAAATACACTCACAGTAAAATATATTTTGTTAATAGAGAATGGAATCCGTACGAAAGATTTGTATTAACAGCCTCCGCCCGGTGTCCGACCCCCCCCCCCCCCCCCCTCACCACCACCACCACCATACCCAGACCTTCGTGAAAGAAGAGGGCAGCACATTCAAATGGAAAACATGGTCCATTGTGACCGATGTTTTGTCTCCTCATGATGTAAATAGCTACACTGGCCTGCAAGCTCGCTGTGCAATTGACACAGTTACTGTCAGACATGTCATGATATTAACTGACAAGAGTTAGTTACGTTTTGCGAAGTTTTGCTGGCATATTTTGTTCTTCTTTTCGGTTTAGTCTAATATGTTTAAAATTAAGTCTATCTCGGCAAACTTGCTTGTTTCAATGAGCAGGGGCATGATCTGCTGTCTTGCCCTTTTTCTGTTCCCCTCACGCCCCTGGGACACTGACCTGTGTGTGCGTGCACCCCAAAACACACAAATGATCACAGGGCTGAATACACACACACACACAGACACAATCACACACGTACACGCACCAACACGCACACACATGATGGTCTAGAATCGGATAGAGCGGGAAACACTCCACATCCTCCATGAACCGCCTGACCTGGAGACAGAGCGCAACCTAGCAGAGTTGGGAGGTAAATGGGGGAGGTGAGGGAAGGATGGTTGTGAGGAGGAGCGAGACCATGGGCCCAGCTGGGTTGGAGGGAGAAGAAAAAAAATCTCCCCTCCTTCCTTTTCCCCTCACCTCATGCCCTGCTCCCTGACCTGCTGCAAGGGGGGGAGGGCTCCTCATGCCTGGCCTGCCCCATGGCTGTGGATGAATTATCAGAACGTGTCATGAGCGGAACAGTTTTTCAGATAGTATTACTGATTTATGAATTCATAAAGTTTTATTCCACAACTGGAGATGTTGATGAGAAGCCACACATGCTGTAAGATATAGTGTGCATCCCTAAGGTATTCACAGCGCTTCACTTTTTCCACATTGTTGCAGCCTTATTCCAAAGTTAAATACATTCAAATTTCTCCCTAAAATTTGAGGCTATGAGAACTTTTTTTCATCATTATTTTTGCAAATGTATTGAGAATAAAGAAATCCCACATAATCCCACACATTTCTTATTCAAATTCAATGCTGGCATACTTTTTGCTGATAATATTTTTCACATTTTTTTTTACACTTAGTTTACGTTAAAACAAATTAACGACGTACTGTGGGGGGGGGGGCACAGAAAAAGGTCTCTCTTGCATAAAAATTACCATTCAAGGATGACACGAAACAGCTGAACAGCAAAGCAACATTAAGTGCATGAACTTATTTTGTGGTAATTCACAAAAAAATCATTTTACACCAAATTTTAATATTAATGAGGTGCTATGTTTGTATGCATTCCAAATCTGCAAAAAAAGATTAGTCCTACTCACGTTGTAGAACAGGGAAATATGAGACCCAGCATGAGCGCAGCTAATCCACGTTTGCCATCTAGTATTGAATGTTGATATTACAACTTGAAATTATACAGTGCACCGCACCCCGACCCCTATCCCCCATGAATATCAAAAATATTTTTGAAATATTAATAATTATAATTTGTTCAATAAACAGATTTCTACAATGACTGAGGGATTGTCTCACGGTGTTGTTATATTTATGAATGGAGTACAACGACATCCACCAGCGCCAAATCTATCTTCTTGCACCTCAATCAAATACACCAAAAATCACATTATACAATCAGCAACACCATTTAGATCTGCTATTAGGTCATCTAAAATTTTGTCTGCTGTTACTCACCAAATTGACCGGTGTGCTAGGGAAGTGTTAGACTACATTTTGGACGATAGACTTGCGCTGGGCATGAAAATAGGCCGGTATTGTGCATAAGACCGGGGACAAAAATGTTTTAATCTTTAAGGCATTAGAAGAAATAAGTCTGTGTAATGGATGTTGTGCATATCTCCCTGTATGTCATAGTCATACAACAGTCACATGTATGTAATCCTTAGTGCTACGATGACCCCAGCAGTAAATGTAAAAAAATGTATTTACTCGCAGCCTTTCTTCAAAAATGTGCTGTAGAATGTTGTGTGTGCCACTAGACCTTTCAGTTTATTATGTCTTAATCTTCTTCCCTTAGACCTGTGTTGAAGGCAACTGCATAGAGGCGGAGAAGTATACACTTGCAGCAGAGACACAACATTTCAATGTGAGCCCATGTCAAGGACATATACACAGATAAAAGAGATGGAAGGGGGGGAAAAAACCCCACACGAATTGTATCCATGGTAGAGTACTGCCTCTTTGTGAATGTGTGCGCGTTTGTGTTCCTGTGCAAGTATGTTTATGTTTACATAGCTACACGTTGGTGCTGTCAGCAGGAGAGTGAGAGTCACTGCTCACTTGCCTCTTTGGCCCACAAGATGTTTTGGACACAAGCACCCACCATTGCGGCTTATGCCAGTCATGCCCCAGATCTGGTTCAGAGAGACCCCATTCAAGTCCCTTCGATATTCAGCAGAACCCCCTGCTGCTTCGGTGCTCCATCCTGATCCCAACAGCCTCTCACTGCACCATGCCGAGGATTGTTTCCAATGATTAGACTTAATATGAATATCCATAAACAGAATAGGACTCCCAGACTGTGAAAGCTATCAAAGACATATTTGCATCTAATCCTCAAGGAGCGCCCCCTCTGCCCCATCCCCTCCTATGGAGAGCCCGCTACCCTCTTTCAGTCCCCGAAAAGATCCTACGAAACTTCCCCAGAAAAACCCTCAAACATGCCATCCCCCATCCCCAGAAACCCTCCCCATTTGCCCCCCGGACCATCCCATCCATTCCCCAACCGTTAGGCCAGACAAGACCAGGCCAATTCTGTGGGGGATTATTTGGCTTAGTGATGAATAATGGATGACCATCTCCCCTCTGGCTCTCCACCACAGCAGCACCTCTCAATTGGCCTTGGCATAGAGCCATTTACTCGCCTGTCTGGATGGCTGCTTGGCCGGCAAGCTACAATCCAAGAGATCTATAAAGCTATCGTTATGTTCAGAAAATCTGGTCAGGATTACTCAATGGTTATTTATTCAGGAAAAAAAAAAATGATGTAACGTATTGTCTGGCTGCATATTGCGTATTACAATGTTAGACTCATCAAGCAAATGCATTACCAGAATCGATGATTACAAAATCCAAATTGAATTGAGTGCATACACCTGTTTATTTGAAGGCTGTGCATAATATGAGATTTCTGAATGCCTTTCAATGAAGTGAAACAGATTGATGGCTGTGGTCACTCAGAAGGCCACGGGTGCAAAGAGAGTAGTGCAGAGCGTGGGAGTAAGGCCTGAACATTGTCCTTGTCCTGAAAAGCAAGGAAGCCACTCTTCTTTTATTCTTCCCTGCATCCTTGTTTTGCACTTTATCTCTTTTCATTCGCTCCGCTCCCCGTCTTATTTTCAATGGAGCACTTGGGTCCAAAGAGATGTTAGTGTTGTGGATGCACACACATATACACACAAGGACACACCTGGGCATAAGAGCACCAGCTGAATGGAGACAAGTTCGACCAAAGGGTCTGTCTAACAGTGACACAGGAGGGGCCGAGTCCCTTTGTACCCCGTGGTCCGCTCAGAACCTTCTTAGCCACTCTCTTCCCAAAGGCAGACTCCCAAGGTGCAATTGGACAGGATGCTTTTTGTACACTCATTATTTGTGACCCTTTTTTGTCTTTCATTTTCTCGTTTTACAGCTTTGTTTGTTTGTTTCTTTCAGGCAAGTGTAGAGTAGCCTTGGGTCTTTTGACGACAGCTGGGCTGCTCGAGCGGTGCATAGAAACAACACAAGTTCACTACAATGACTGACAAGTGCTTTGTCGGACAGAGGCCCACAATGAATGTGTCCCCACCAAAGACCACCGCTTGGCCCCATAAAGACCACAATGTTAGAGGGTGCCTGGCCTGAGAGAAATAAGTGCACTCCCTGCAAAACACAAACTCCATCATGCAAAGACAAAAGCCGTAAAAACATGCATATTGAATGTGAACTGCGGACTAAAAAGCACACGGACTAAGGTCAAAATCTGTCTTTTCAAGACATCTGTATGCCTGTTGGAGAATAAAAAACATCAAGAGATCTGAGTGGAGTGAGATACAGGCTTTTATTAACCTGTCTGACACATCCATGCTCTTAACTCAAGGAAAACATCCATGCATTTGCAGAAAACAGCAACTACATCAGTGAGAAGCAAGTATGTGCAGAGTAACAAGGTCAGTCTATCTAGCAGATCAAGCATGTGACCATGGCCCTGAAGCCACTCTTCCACCCCCAATTCCGCCACCCCCCTCCTTCCATTCCTGCTCTCTGTGACCCCTGGGCCTCAGGAATGAACCACAAGTGAACTGAGAGTGGTGCGGCAATTCTCAGAAACTTCCAGAGCCCTCTCACCTCTCAACCCCGGCTGGTCTTAGCCTCTCTCACCCCTGCAACAGCTGGAGTGGCTCAAAGAGCTCTGCTCGCCCCAGGGAAGTCAACTCGAGACACATTCACCTTTAATGTGCACAAACGTAGCAGGAAACACACATGTGTATCACATCGATAAAGAAGGGCGAAACCTTCTTTACAGTGGTTTCAGATTGATTGAAAAAGGGCTAGTGAAATACAGTATGGTTGAATGTCCAATTATCTGCAAGCACACCTATTGCTCAAAAATCAAATGTTATCTCCGTTTATGTATTTGTCTGTATGTGAGCAGTTGACAAGAGTCATGTCAAAGTTTAAGTATCTACCGGTACTTGCCCATTCTATTTCATATTGGGAGCACTGAGTGATGTGAATGTACTATATGTTCTGGACGTGACATGTCAGACTCAGTGGTTGTGTATTTAATGTTTCCAACTTGCACAAGATCTGTTTTTCATTTTCTCACAGTGAATTGTGTGGTGGAAAGATTCTGCCGCATGGACATAAGACATATTTGTCCAAGGTGCTGGCACCACTGTTTATAATTTAGGCTAACGTCAGCCACTCTATGAATCCTGACTTAGCAACATTTTTACAGGCCATATACAGTCAAATGTATCTAGAAAAAGTGTTGTCCAGCCCCAACTAACAAAATGTCACCAATGAAACTAGTGGCCTAAAGAGGGCAGAGAATGAACTTTGCCTCTTTATTCACGGGATTGGTAAACAGTCACTTTATGTGCTCACTGAATGCAGAGTGTGAAGAATCTTCATCCATGTGTGCTCTAAAGAACACAGGAGTCAGAGAGTACAAACGATACGACCCTGTTTTACAGGTCATATAAATTCTCTCCTAAGTAGTGTACCTGAAGCACAGCCACGTCAACATGTAAATATCACCGTCAGCACAAAAGATACATCCATCCTTACAGAAAGTCCACATGTTACAGGTTAAGATACACACACACACACACACACAAGGATACGCTGTTTTTAGCCGTGACAGCTTTGGCAGTTGGACCCCACGGGTCAAGGTCAAATCAGATGATCTCTGGAATCCACTGCCTGGGATTTGGTTCACCTTACTCACCCCTGAATCTCACCTGTCTGTCAACAGTCACTGGAATGAGACAACTTTGGTGAGCTATGGATGAAGCACACGAAGAGCAATGTGTTCTCAGATGTACAGTATGTGCCTGGAAATTGTGCTGAAATCTAAGCACTCTTAATGTGCTTAAATTAATGTGCATCCTTCTTCAATACACTCCATGCATATGTCAGGCATGCTAAATTTATGTTGGTGTATTTTTTTTATATTCATGACAATACTACAGGAATTCAGCAAACTGTTTTGAGACTCAATATACCATAGTCCACAAGGCCAAACAATCTGTCCTTTGAATGTTCACATCCTTATGCACGTCCATAGCCAAGGCAATACATCAACCGGCATCCAGTATAAGACGGGGGTTTACATTATTTCCTCTTGAGGCTTTCACTTTCAGAGATGAAATCTCTTGAATTGTTATTTTTGAATGAGTTATTTTTGGAGTGAGATTTGGTCTCTTCTGATCAAATGTGTATCAACCCTTTTTACTTGGAGCTGGAGGTCACTAATTCATTTTTTTCGCACGCTTTTATCAACGTAATGTTATTCAGTGTTTATTGTCACGTGCCGTACTGTAACCTTTTATTTCGTGATATGCTAGTCTGATATTTTGTCACATTCCAGATCTACTGAAGCATAGAGTTTAAACTGCAATGAATGACATTAAAATTATCATCATCTGTAATCACAAAAAGCTGGTAGGTTGTGATCGTGGGGTAATAGAAAGGTCATGCTTTTGTAGGTGCTACTGGAAAAACTGCAGCAAGCTTTCTCACCCCAGCATGCCAATGAGATACTACTGCTCACCACAAGCCCCTCTACTGCAGGGTGCCCTATATAACCATGACGACAAGGGGCAGAGCTGTTCTGAGTCCAAAATATGAATCCAAGTCTGAATCTGAAGACAACAATAGCATCGATGTATTCTCACAGCCAAGGTTGACCTTTTTTAACAGTACAGTTTGTGACCTTTATGGACAGAATTTCTAAGCGCAACCGAGGTGTTGGAGGTTCTGTGTTTGGTGGCTTCAGTATTACATTTCTGCTTTTTGCAGATGATGCGGTTCTATTGGCTTAACTTTAACGTGCTAAGCATAACTGTCAAAACATAAAAAGAGACCAAAATAAATCCTTTCAAATTAATGTGATCTATAACTTCTAAAACTCCTTTGGAATAAAAGAAACGGCATGGTGTCAAGAGGACAAGTTAAAATAAAAAATAAAAAATAAAATTGAGATAATGTGGTGCCTCTTAAAAATTGGGGTGATGTGGCTGCGCTGTATTCAGAATTAAACAATCACACGCATAATCATATTCAATGGGAGCTTACACACAATTAGTCGAGTGCTCATTGAGAACCACCGACTCAGTTGAGAGTAAAACACATTAAAATTGTCCTCTTTCTCATGAATGGTTATGTTCCACATACTGTGATTAGCAAATAAAAAATATGTAGGCTACATGCAGTCAGCTTTGGCATGGAGCTGGCACAAAAGATGACATTTTAATGGTGGTGCTTCAATAGGCACTACAGCATACAGTGTATGTATGGATTAACAATGCCGCTTACTCGTCAGGATAAGTGAAACCACCGGCAGCCATTTTATGTTGCCACTTGTTCAGCCCACCTCAGTTGAATACATTCATTTCTCTGCAGTGTTTTCCGCATTATATTCTGTCTCAAAAATGCCACCGTGTATGGCATACAGTTGTACAAATAAGTCTAGGTGAAGCACTGCATGCACATTTCATTCAGAGTTGTCGGTGTTAGACCGCGGTGAGTGTTGTTGGTGTTTGTCTGGTCACTTGCTGTTTTATTTTGAAAGAATGATTGTCCTCTCATTTCAGATCACTTGCTCTTCCTCCTGTGCCAGTCGGATTGTCAGTCACGCCCTGATTGTCTTCACCTGTTGGCCCTTACCTTACATTTATACATACACACACACACACACACACACACACACACACACACACACACACACACACACACACACACACACACACACACACTTAAAAAATTATGAACTGGGCTTTTAGCATGTTTGCATAGACCGGTAACTTTCCCAACACTGATCATAGCAGATGTGATTGTCAGGTTTGCACGAATGAAGCAAAAATCCCTTTTCTGAAAAAAAAAATGTTATAACTGCAAATACAGATTTTCAACTGTAAACAAAATGACATACAAAGTTATTACTTCAAGTCAAAGTCGAGTCAAGTCACTCATAAGTTTTGCCAAAGTCTTAAAATTTCTCAATCAATTCTATCCTTTCTCAAGTCCTGTGACTCGTATCCACCATGATAAACTGGGGTTCCCCGTATGCATGTCCTTAAAAAGTCTATTTCCCAACAAGATATGCCCTTTAAGTACTCCAAAAATATACTTGTAAATTTTTCTACATAATTTCTTTGGTGTACTATTTGAAAAATAAGGCTCCTCAGAGATCCTGTGCTAACTAGCACACACATGCGCTAGTACTCTTGCACCGGAAAAGCTTGCCAAAATATCAAAATTACGAATAATACCCCACGGCTGAATTTTGATTGCGCATGAAATGAAAATTGTTCTGTCAATTATGGTCAGCACATATTCAAGACATTCCTTCACCCTGAAACCTCCACCCCTTGTCCTTCTCTTTCAGTACGAGGTCAAAGTTTTCACCTTATCTGGAAGCCATCAGCAATACCAGTCCCACCTCTGTGACTCATTTAGTTGAAACTGTTGCAACTCGTTAAAAT
The DNA here is from genome assembly GCF_054856545.1 of Hippocampus guttulatus. Classification (NCBI taxonomy): domain Eukaryota; kingdom Metazoa; phylum Chordata; class Actinopteri; order Syngnathiformes; family Syngnathidae; genus Hippocampus; species Hippocampus guttulatus. Next base: position 15,750,483 of record NC_141269.1, read on the forward strand.
CTTACCCTTCTCTTCTTTTCTGAGGTGTTGAAATACTCTACACGGATATTTGAGTGATCCTTACAGGAAAGGAAATCCAGATCAAAGTTATAGCACTTATTGTCTCAACCACGGCAATGTTAGGAGGGTGGTGGAAGAGAGGGATTTTTTTTTCCTGCTGTGATCCAGTTTACTATTTTGGCGGAGGCTTTCTTCTCACTGTGTGGTCATGTGGGAGATCAATGATGCCGGTAGCGTTTGAGGACACTGGCTGACTGCAGTCTGACACAGAAGCTACATAGGCAGCGAGGGAAAGTGAGGCAGTGTTCAAGAGACATAAAGGAGCCAGAGCAAACTGAGCTCCAGGGTGAGGAATGCAAGTGATACTTTCCCGGATCTTTTTTTATCCTTCCATTAACCATCTTTTCGGGCACCTCCATCTCAACATCTCCTTCCTTGCACTTCAACTTCAGCCTTGCCAAACCTCAAGTTCAGCCATCCATCCATCCAGCCCCCTGTCTCGTCTTTCGCCCTCCCCCTTTCTCGCTCTCCTCAGACAGACACAGCTACCCTCCTGGACGTTTCCTTTCTGCTGGCCTGCCCCAACAAAGGTGCTCAGTCATGTGAAACCTAATCTCAAGCCCCCCAAAACCTGACCCTTGACCTCCTCAGTCTTCACACAGCCAGAGGGGGAGTGGAGCCAGGGCAGGAAAGGGAGGCTTTTGGGGAAAGGTCACATTCCCGAAGACACTTTTGTGTATGCACGTGTGTATGTGTGTGTGTGTGTGTGTGTGTGCATGCATGTCTGCTTGATTATGTTTCCGTCCCAGATCTGCATTATATGACATTGAACTTATTGCTGTTGTTGTTTAACGTTGATCAAGTTTGCCAGCAATGTATGTAAAGTTTAGTCTCATGTGAATGTGTTTGTTACTACGTATACTGTATGAGTGTAGGTGCATGTTTGGGTGAAAACATCTCAGCCCCGAAGCGTTACTGCCTATAGACAAAACACAGACTTTGTTTTCTTGCTGGGCCAGTCTGGGCAGAGCTCCTCTCTTACACCCTGGCCTAGTGCAATCTTCAGATGTGTGCTTGCGTGTGTGTGTGTGTGTGTGTGTGCGTGTGTGTGTGTGCGTGCGTGTGTGTGTGTGTGAGTGTGTGTGGCACTGAGTGTCAGCTGTCCTGGGTGATTAGTGCTTTCATATTGTGCCGAGGAGTCGGGACGAGGCCCCCTCTTCACTGCTCGACCGCACAGCTGCAGTCTGCCTCTCCATCTCTTCTCTTCAGCCTTCCTTTTCTCGCAAACACTCAAAAAGCAAGTCCAATCCAGAGTCTAAAACTAGAGGAAGAAGAATGGAGGTAATCAGAAGAGCAGCAAATGAGGACTAGTGTCATATTATGAGGATTAGAGAGGGGATTCAACACACAGGGTTTCTCCTGGACAGAATTTCCTCAGCTATGCTTAGGAGACCAACCTTGCTTTATACACACACAGGCATGTCAGGACACAGGGATGAAGTTGGAGAGCAAGTGAGAGCAAAAGCGGGAGGATGGTCGCTATATCTTCCATAATGTTTGTGAACTACAGTATACCGGTACCCTCAGTTACCTACAGGAACCAACACAAACCTATATGTATGTGCCCCCTATAAGAGCAGCCAAAAAGTAGTGTAACATTGCACGTTTATTGATTTTCCTCAGTCAAAAAAAGAGTTTCTGTTTACGTATGGATTAGAAGTGCCAAGTATGTCTGCTATATATGGGTTGTTACTGCTTTCGGATTTGTGAGCTGGCCATTGTTGGTCTCTTGACATTGAACTTGGAAGATGTGGAGGGTGCGGGAGAACACACAAGCTAACAATTCCTCTCCCAACACCCACCCGACCAGCCCCACTTCCTTACAACTCTGCTTTATCTTAACTGTCAACACCTGGCCTAAGCAGGAACCTCTTTCTATCTGTGAACTTTAATCTGGCCCTGCTAGGCAAACAGCACCATGGCTAGGACAAGAAGAGTGATTACTCTGTCACATTGCCCTCCGGTGCCTCAGCAGGCAGGGGAGGGAAGATTGGAAGAAAAGGGATTTGGACACGGGAAGATATTTATAAAGTTGAATACGGAATATCTAAAAAAAATGGACGGGCACATGTTGTGCGCTGAGACAAGAAAACAAGCTGAAAATGTGGTGTGGAAGGACAGCAGGCAGGACAAAGATGAGAGCTGATAGGGGAAGAAACAGGATGAAATATACTTAGGTAACTTGAAAGAGCCACATGAGAGCGGCCTCTTTTCATGAGGAGTTTGAAGGATTTCATGAGAAATGGATAAGAAATGGAAATGGATTTTATTGGACACTCATGGATAAAATACAACATCGCTGGCTTCGCGTCTACTCACATTTTGAATACCGGTAGCTTGTTCATGTAAGAAATAATGCAAAAAGAATCTGGCAGCAGGATTTGGGGGAGGATAAGAGGTGGAGGACAAGCAACTTCTGCGCATAAATGACATATTGGCACTTTATGGTTTTCTGGTGCTCCGTGTGAACAGACAGTTTCAACAGCACTGTTCTACCCGAAATGTTTCCAAAACAGAAAGGAGCAAAAACTCAATTTTACGACTCATTTTTGTCGTAATCTGTGCACAGGGCTCGATTTTTGTGACCAGCACAAATGCTGTGCAACGCCTGGCTTAGCTGTGCGGAGGTGGGTTAGACTCCATTATGTTTATTTGGCAGACAAGTAAATTATGTTTATTCGGCAAGCAAATCTGCGAAAGGAAGGGCTGCCATGTTGTGGGAGTGGTCACAATCAACTTCAAGCATGGTTCATCAAAGCAGCTCCTTGATTGCCTTTAAATGGGGTCCACAAGTCACATACTACTCCCCTAATTGTTCATTTGCCCCCTTCATAGTTGTGCCTCCCAGTTGGATGATATTTAAATTATTATACCTGTACAACAATTTTGAAGAATACATGCAAGCCGTCACTGGAATCGTCACTAAACTGGTCAATACTGATGGACCTTCTTAGTCCATCACTGACTTACTGTTTCACTGACGACTTCCTGAAACACATGCCGCATGTCTCACATGTGTTTGTGCGGTGGAGTTTCTTCAAAGGGAGAGGAGGAGTGGCTTCTCGGGCAGAAAAAAATTGATTGCTAGTCAATCTGGTGACTGGTGGTTGTGTTAGTTGCAAAATGCTATCTTGGAAGACAGTTCAACAGCCATGTAAACAAGTCAATACACTCACCAGATATGACAACTTTCTCACTCCCCATTCTCCAATTCTGCTCCCTTTTTGTCTCGGTCCCAGCCTGTTTAGGAAACTGGCTGTGTTGTAGACGTCTTTGTCCCACAGATCGCAACGCCATTGTCCCACATTGTTTTCATTAAACCACACCACGTGTGACGTTGTATGTACGTTCGCAATGATGTGGCGGATGCGATGCTGCCGAAGAAAAAAAAGAAGACAGTCTTAAAATAGTGGTGATGAACTGTAATAATTTGTTTCATAAATATTTTAAAACTCTAAAAATAACATTTTAAAAAATAGCTGCAATTTAATGATTCAGAAAGTGTGGTTAAACTAACGATCACGGACTGGCGATGGATTTGAAATGACACACTGACGATGACAGACGGGTGGACCCAGTCGCTGGCGGATGACGAATGACGGCCGGGCAAAATTTACTGACGTCCCAACTCGAGCCAGAACTAAACGAACAGACCAGCAGTTCAATGTAAAGTACAATTTCTACCATCTAAATTGGTGACCCCCCCCCCCCCCTAAAATAGCACTTTGACTTACCCAAGTCGCTTTAATACTCCTTGTGTCCTGAGTAAAATTTGTTAGTGTCACGACAGACCAGAATAGTTGACACAATTTTGAGTGAATTACCAATATTGGTCTCACAACACTTCAAAGTCTGTGTCTGACTATTTTTAAGGAGCCTTTAGGGGACTAGCATTTTTTGGCATTTGCTCTGGTGTTTGTGCTTGGTGCCAAATGTTATGCAATAAGATGGCAGAGTTGGCTTGTAAAGTTTTTTGTTGTTTTATTTTTAGGATCTGATTAATGTGTTTAAGTTCTGACCTGAGAATTATTGTTTAAGAACTTTTTAATTTTGAAAATATTTCTTAGGATGGGTGAAAGAGTGACGACTGGTTGATTCATCTGCCTCACAGAACAGAGGACGAGGGTCCATCCTGTGTGGAGTCATGTCCGCGGCTGTGTGGGTTTTCTCCGGGTACTCCGGTTTCCTCCCAAATTCCAAACACAAGCATGGTAGGCGAAGTGAATACCCTAGTTTGTCCCGAGGTATGATTGTCAGTGTGAGTGGTTGTTTGTCTCTACAATTGGCCGGCAACCAGTTCAGGGTGTACCACGTCTTCTGCCCGAAGTCAGCTGTGACAGCCAGGTTCAACTCAGAAAAGATGTCTGAAGCAGTCCGCATACATGAATACATTTAATCATAAAGCATCTCTGGTGCGTAAGATGTATTTTAAGGGGTGTTCACACGGCAAGATTTGGTCCAGTGCTACGCCGGGGCTGCCCCAGTAGAGCGTTCACACGTGCAAATTAGCTCCGGCGTAGCCCCGGAAAACAGCTTACACCGGACCAAATTTGATCCACCTCAGGGAGGTGGTTTAAAAATTTGCTCCAGAGCAAATGCTTGTTAGCGAAGCAGCACCGATGTAAATTTGCACGTGTGAACGCAACTGGGTTAAATTTGCTCCAGAGCAAATGCTTGTGAAGAGTTTACGTACGGCGAGAATGCGTTGCTTTCGCGCTCTGTCGGACTTCCGTCATGTGTTTGTTTAATAACGACACAAGACTTGGCTGGTAACATCTTTCCTTTTGTAGGAGACTGGACTGTCTCGGAGTTGTTTGTGTAGTTTGTTCCTTTGTTGTGTGTCCACAACCCCCCACCCCCCATATAATTTTTTTGGTGATTTCCTCTCTTGATTTTCTGTTTGGCGCATTACGTATTTGCTTTTCTGAGTGTCATTGAAGTCATCGTTGATTTACGTTTTCGGGGGCGGTCACTCTCGAGCAGAAGGCACGGAGACCGAGAAGGAGAAGGACGTGCCTGTCCAGTAGTCGCTTGAGTTGTGTATACGTTTTAAAAAGAACCAACACGACAGCTCATTTGTTTTCTGTCGTTTTGCTCCGCTGCAGAAACTGCCGTGTGAACGCAAGTGGGGCTGCACCGACGCTGTGCCGGTGCAGACACGCTCAGCTGCGGTGCAAAATATATCGCAACAAAATACATCGGTGCAGCGCCGGAGCAAATGTGTGCCGTGTGAACACCCCTCAAGTCACATCTTTTGTATTTTTCTGTTGTTAGATGAACCTTGATTCTGAACTGTTCCAGATGATGATATGTGAATTATATTGATGGTTTCTTGAATTTCAATGCGATAGTGGGAAGATGTGGCTTATACTTTGTGTGTGTGTGTATGTGTGTGTGTGTATATATATATATATATATATATATATATATATATGCTCGTGTGTATATATATATATATATACACACACGCACACACACGTACTCGCATATATGAAGAACAGCAACACGTCATAATCACATATGTATGTCATACGTTTTATTTTTTTCCCAAGACAAAATGGCTGAGTGACGAGGAAAAATGCAGGCAACAGCTGAAGACAGTGGCATTTCCATAACTGAAAAATAATGACAACATTTTTATGCTGACCAGGAACTCTTAAATGTTGATCTGTGACCTTTGGTCATCAAAGAGAGAAGCCAAGCCAACAGAATTCATCACAAAGGAAGCGGGAGTGGGCGGTGGTCAACAAACGGACACATTTTGCTGTTCTGAACAGAGCATATACTGAATGCGGGTGTGCAGTCATAATAAATAATGTCAACCAATGTCAACTTCAAGTTCACTTGATAGCAGATACGAGTGCACAGACTGTTGTCAGACTTCAACATGAATGTGCATCAGTACCATCTGCTAAAAAAAACAGGTTGCAAACCTCTTTCTGTCATTCTCTCATATTGACACTATAACTTCCATATGGTATGACATGTACCCTATGTAAATCAATCACTGTGGTTGTTTTGGCAAAGTCAAATTACAACAGGAAATAAATTCAAAATAACAAAAATAAAAATTCAGCAAAAGAAAAATTCAGATTTCCGATGGACTGATTGCATATGAAAAAAAAAACATTATTTTTCATCAACAGCTGGAATGTTATCAGGTGGTACATGCTCCAGGACAGTAAAAAGTTGGCTAACAATAAAACCCAACAATCGCTTGTATTACTGCATATAAAATGGCAGGAAACAAACATCGAAAGAAAAACTAAAAAGAATATGTACAACCACCTGTTTTTACCTCATTGTGGTAAGTCCAGGACTGCCTGAAAAAGTCATCATATGACCTCTCACCCTAGAAGAACACCACCACATTTTAGTTTGGAAAAACGATCTTATTTTCAAGCATACAAATTATTCACACTATATTATCCTGCCAAATTAAGAAAATATACGGAGGCAGCTTGTTGGGATTTTTTTTTCACTACAGAAAAAAAGGGTACATTGAAACCTTTAAAGAGTACAGGCAAAACCATTAAAAATACAGGCTCCAACATAAATACTATAAGTGCCTAGACTAAGTGAACATTAATTTCAAATGCAATTCTAAATACAAAAAAAAGTCAACCATTAATGTATTTTGAACTTAGGAACTTACATGAGTGTGCATCTTCCTATGAGTTTTAAGTTCTCTCGATATATTTATTTTTCAAATATCTTCCCCCCGATGCAAAGTATTTTGTTCAACCTGAAGACTTGTGTACAGTAAAGGCAAAAAAGATACATGTTCATTACAATTCAATACATAGTGATCAAGTCGTGAATGTCAACAAGACAAGAAAGAGAATCAACATCACAAATCAAAAATACAATTTAAATAAAACTCCCCCCCAAAAGACAATGACATGTACTGACATGTATTTTAAAACATCAGCAACACAATTTAGTTCGTTAAAAACAAAACCAAAAAGAAAAAAAAGAAAAATTACGTTTTTCTGTATTGAAGGGTGTATTTTTAGGGTTAGTATCATGCAGGGGATTTCAATGGCATTATCTGCACTGACACCCAATTTAACCAAACTGAGGTTTCCCTCTCAAAACATATCTAGCAAAGATTTTAATTCGATTTTTTTCTTCTTGTTTTTTTTCTTCTTCTTTTCAGGTTTAGTTTAGTTATTTCTAGGCTTTTTTTAAATTTTACTTTTTAAGGATACCACAGTTACTGCAAAGGTCAGCACAAGAGCCAAGTTTTTCCCTTGAGCATCCACTTGTAAACTGGGGGAACAGAACAGTGCACGCAAATCGTCCCAGATATGCAATCTGGTCCTCATTTTATACTCAACCGACTGTACCTCCGATTAGAGAGACAGATACAGACTGTAGGCAGAGTGACAAGTGCTATAATCATTTTTAAAAATGGCAAGGTGGTGAGAGGAAATACTCAGATAAAAATTTGTTAAAACAAGTGTTTGAAAAAGAAGACAAATACTGTGTGTGTGTGTGTGTGTGTGTGTGTGCATGTGGGGAGGAGGGTAAAGATTTTAAATCTGGACATTTGTTGCCAATATGAGTTTCTAAAAATGTTCAAATCTAATGCAGTCAAGACAGTACAGAGGGCATAGAACGTTTGAATTGCAGAGACAACCGGTAATTCCCATTCTCTTGCGATAAACCCGACCCACATCAACTATCACCACCATCATCAAAATCCAAATCTGCCTGATGACAAAAAAATAATAATAATAAAAAAAATTTAAAAAACTAAAACCGACTCCGTGGTCTTCAAGTTGATGTTGGCTACACAGACTGCCCGGGTGACACTAAAAACTGTGTTAGTGAAACACGCACGCACGCACACACACACACACACACACACACACACACACACACACACACACACACACACACACACACACACACACACATTTTCACACTCTGGAAAATTAAGAGCTTCACGTTGGTTGAAACAACTCATCAGAGTACCCTCTCAGTACGACACACAACCTCCACAAACCTTTTGAGCATGTTACATGCCAGTAAACAGAATTACAATCTGAAGAATGAAAATATACAGTCAGGCAGATAAATGATTGACCAGAAATAAACAGGATATTCTTTTTTCAGCTGGTTTCTTAATGCTCTGCTCAGCCACAACACGACAGGGTTGTATAGGTGCTTGATGCAAGGACCTGTTTATTCCGTATGTGCGCAAAATGTCCTGTAATCATCCACATCTGAAACGCCGAGCTTATAGCAAAAGGAGGATTAACTAATGCAGGTAAAATATCCAAGGCACTCTTTGTTGTCATTTTACACCATAGTATTAATTTCATTGTTTGTAAAAGAAATAAGTCACGGTGCTCGTGCCTAGCATTTCATAGGCAGCCCAATCCTTGTATATCTATTTATGTACATATAGGTATTTTATGTCTATCTTGCATGGAAAATCATTCAAAAAGATCAGTTTTAAATGTAACCCTGCTTTTTCTTGATGTTTGAATAATATGACACTGTTCCAATCTGCCTGGGAACGAAACTGTACATGATATGTAAAAAGAGCACGTACTTTCTGCAGCAAGAGTTCAAATATGATGGCTAAATCAAAAAGGATCAACAGCAACACGAGTACAACCAAACCCACCGGTCACTGATAGTTTTAGAGTAGCCATGAACACACCAAGCATGCTGTCCAGTTACAAAAAAAAGATATAAAAGATGTAAATTATTGCACAATAGAAAGGCTCAAAAAATGTTTTCGTTTGTTTTGTTTCATACGAGAGTATTGCCCCAGTGTTTGGGAACGATAACAGGGCTGTACTGTGTACTGTTGTCTGACCCTGTAGTCCATTCCATTCGTGTATTGGCTACATAGCCAGGGTTGCATTTTAGCCAAAGGAGCTGAAAGAGAAAGCGGACAGCATGCTGTTCTTTGCCTACTCAGTTTTAATGTTGTTCGCTAAAGGACGGTCACTGTGCCACTTCTTCATGTGTTTCTCGAGAGTACTGTAGACACTGAAAGGCATGTGGCATATTTCACATTTGTAAACGTCTTTTCCCATTTGTCCGTGGGTTTTCATGTGGCGAGTGAGCTTGGAGCTCTGGGCGCAGGCATAGCTGCACAGCTCACACTTGTAGGGTCGCTCTCCGGTGTGACTGCGTCGGTGCACTGTCAAGTTGCTGCAGTTCTTGAAAATCTTCCCGCAAAACTCACACGTGTCACTGCGGCGGCCGTCCTTGGAGCTCGGCCTCCCGTTTCCGCTGCCACCGTGGGGTGTGCTGGCCCCGCTGCCCGTGCCACTGCGTCCCGAAGTGGCCCGTTCGCCGTCGAGCTCACCGGGCGGAGTCGAGAAGCGCAAGCTACCATTCTCGGATGAGTGCTCGGATGAAGAGGCAAAGGGCGATTGTCTGGAATCTCCACCAGTAAAGTTGATGAAGGGGTCCTTGAGTTGTCGCGAGGCAGCATAGCCTGCTAGCCACTGGGAATAGACGTTTTCTGAGTTTGCGATGGTGGGCGTAGGGGGATCTAGATCCTTTTCCACCTTGATACGTTTCGACAGAGGACTCAGGGAGCCTGGGCTAATGCCTCCACCCAACAACTTTCTGGATAGACCATCTGTGGACAAAGGTCCCAGACCATTAATTGCCGTCGTGGTCACATCATCTGCTCGGTCTGACTCCAATGCTGAATCCTCATCAGCGGGCTCCTGCGAGGAGCTCCGTCGCCGAGGATGCAGGGCCACGCTGTTCTGGTGGTGGCGAGCCCCTTCTAACCTCAGGCTAAAGCGATAGTCGTTCCTCTCGTCTTCGAGATCTCTAACCACAGGCTTACCGTCCATCTCCTCCTCCTCACCCTCTTCCTCCTCTTCTTCCTCTTCCTCCTCTTCTTCCTCTTCCTCCTGTTCCTCCTCCTCCTCCTCCTCATCATCATCATCATCCTCCACTTCTTCCCCATTTTCGGCCATCAGACCATTGTTCCCACTCTTGAACTTCGCCACGACTGACTTGAGAGCATCAGTGGCACTGCCCATCAGCTCACTGGTACCAGGTTCAGGGGAGCTGGCTGTCGAAAGACCATCTTGTGACTTGGTATTAAGCACCAAAGACTTGTTCTGACAGTGTGTCTTCATGTGTCGTTTTAGCTTACTTGCCTGGGTGCATGCGTGGTTACACAGATGACACTTGAATGGCTTTTCACCTGTGTGGCTACGTCTGTGCACAATAAGGTTACTCTGGAACTTGAAAGTCTTCCCACAGAACTCACAAGACTTTGCCTTCAATGGCGTGCCGGGCTGAGCTGCGTTGGATGCGGCATTGGGGGTAGTCCTCGAGCCAGAAGGTGACTGAGAAGTGGAAAGAGGCGGAGTTGCCGAGAATGGAGGCTTTGAACCTGGCTGGAATGGTTGAAGAATCCGTTGCATAGGGTTGGGCCGATTAGGGGAGAGAGGAGGTGAGGCTCCTGTGGCATTTCCAGCCAGTTCACGGAGCCTTCTGGAGAAGTCCATGTTTGGGGGAGGTTCAAGTGGTATTGAATTAAGCCTCATCACCCTGTCAAAGGCGCTAGGATGGTGGGTTGCCAGGGCCAGGTCATCGGGACTGAGGTGATGACGCGGGGGCGGGCTGAACAGGGGTGGGGTCCGGGGATAACGGCCCTCTCGAGGAGTCGATACTGAATCTCGTCCGGACCCAGACCCCGGCATTCGCAGCAGGCTGTAAGGACTGCCTTCAGCCAGGTGCACAGCATGAAGTGCAGGCTGGGACGAGGCACACTCACCCCCCATCCCGGGAGCCGCAGCTACACGAGGGGTGAGCGGACTGCCTGGCTCACTCTCCAGATAGATGCGGAAACCGTGGGTGTTCTGAGCATGCTGGAGAAGGAACCAGGCGCTGGTGAAGGGCTGCTTGCATGTGGTGCAGGTGTAACTGCTCGGCTCATCTTTATCTGTCCAAAAAGAAGAAAAAAAAACATGTTATTGAAGGGTGAAAACAAGGACTCTTTACAGGATTTTTAATGAAGACAAACAATATCAACACTGTATGAAGAACTATCTTTCAAAAGGCCGTTTTAATGCTGTTAAATCAATTTGCCAGTTCAGTCAGATCACGTTGAACAATAACAAAAATAATCCCACATTAAAAAAATGCATCCATCCATTTTCAACACTGCATACCCTGCTGAGGGTGATAAGCGGCTGGAGTGTATTCCAGCTGACTAAGGAGCACCTTGCCAGTCAGTCCCAGTGCACATATAGAGACAACAGACCATTCAACACTCTCAATTCACACCAACACTGAGTGAGAACTGAACCCACACTGACTCACCAAAATCCAGTCACATAATAATAACCAATTAAGGCAACAGTTTATTTATACATTTTTGTTCAAACACTTTCCAAGCGATCAAAACGCACTACTAAATGAGTATAGTCAATTCAATCTCATTTATGCGGCGCAACAGACACAAAACAAGTCATCTCAAGGCACTTTACATCAGGAGCAGGTCTTTTAGCACACACTTCATACATTAACACACTGAACACCAAGTGAACAAGGACTGTACTATACCGGTCAGTGAGACAACAAAAGCAATTGTGTTTTCCATCGAATGTGCACTCTCACTGCCTCTCAGAAATTATCCCCAAAATTGACTAGGTAGATGAAAACACAATCGGACAATATCATGACAAGATAAACAAGGCTAAGGAGCTGGATGTTGGGAAACATTAATCGATTGCTGATTGGTTGAAATATATGACGCATTCAGTGATTTGTAATACATAACTGCAGTTCTATTATTATGTTGCAGCATGAGTTATAATTCTGGAAAAGTGTTCTTAAAATGTAAGATTTTTAAAAAAATATTATTAATACACTCAAGTATTTTTAAAATTATTATTACTAATTTTATTTAAGTAGAATACTTTATAGATTAGACCTAAGAGACATTTGGGCCTATTTTGTCACAAGTTGTTTGAGGACAGAAATCAATGAGATTCGATTAATATTCGAGTATACAAACTATACATTTAAAGAAAGGCATGTGCATGAAATTCTGTACCAAACAAAAGCAATTATAGAAAAAAAACCCCAACAACGATTAGATCATTTTAAAAGCTGTAAAGGCTGCCCACCTCTGTGGCTTTTTTTACACAGTAAGAGAGCGAGAGCGCACGTTGTATTTAATGCTGCATATATACTGTGAATATAAATACAAGGTCACGTATTAAAATACAGTGCCACCGCATTTTTCAAGAAGAGACCCCCACTATAAGCAAAATTGTTACTAGGGAGGCACTTTTCAAAATGCATTTCATGCATTGCTTTTATATCTTATGTTGTATGGATTTATTTAAATCCTCTCAGGTGAATAGAATAGTAGAAGGTGGGGAAAGCAGAAGTGAGAGATATGCTAAATAAAAAGCACCCGCCACTTGCAAATGTGCACCGTCTGTCATCTCTTGCCTTCCCTATATATGACTTTTTTCTCTCTTTTTTCCCCATTTAGGGGACTGATTTCTGAAATGATTTGCAAAAGAGACAAAACAAAATGACCGATACGCTGGTGGCCAAGGAGGAGTACTAGGCAGATGTAAGATTGCCCGAGAGTGTGACTGTGCATATGAGCGATCCCTAAGATGGTGGACAGGCTTGCATGTTTAAAAGCTGCCGTGGCAGCGAGACAAAGAGGTGAAGATGGGACAGGAAGAGGAGACTGTTGTTGAGAGAAAAGAAGTATGCTGTGGATGAGCAATAATGGGAACCAAAGGGTGTTTTGTGTGCTTCCTTTCTATCTCGTGTGTCCATAACCATCGTGGCCCCCTCCGAACAATCTCACTTAAAGACCAGAACATGGCATAAAATGTGCACCCAATCAAAGCTCCATGCAAACCTCTTTCTTCTGAGTGAAAGGAGCTGGAAGGGGGTACACGGGTAAATTATGGATCATTACAATCTGAAAAAAATTACAGTTAATTGTTGCCACCTGCAAGGGGCTTTGACCCACGATGGAATTTTTCCATCATAAACAGCCATTTGTCCATACATGCTTTTTCTCCCTCTCTCACAAGCAAATTTGCTCATAACACCGACTTTGGCGGAACATACGATTCCCGAGACAGTTCGGTTTTTTAATGGTTTATGGCTGCAATAACTTGACGTCTACAGTTCACTTTGATTTGATTAGCAGCCTGTACAATATATCCTTGCCTTGTGTGTGAACAGATGGTGTATATATATGTATGAGGAAGAAAACTGATATTTTTTTCTGTTACTGCAAATGACAAAAGACATATCGCAGGGAGAATGGAGCGGTGGTGAGGGGGGTATGGGATGGCTCCTCTGAGACACTTTGCAATCGACGGGAGAAAGGAAAGCACTGCAGGATCTTGGAAGTAAAAAAAGAAAGCATGGAAGGCAGATCAGGGGAAGGGGAGAAGTGTGGCGTGAAGGGGACATTCCTAATGACACGTCTCTGAAGGACACAACACAGCACTTCCATGTCTAGTGAATTCATTTTCCTAGGTGACAAAAGCATGGCTTGTGCAATTCCTGGAATTAGTCAGTGTTCATGCCACAAGCAACAAAATAATTGTTATTCTAGCAAGGCAGTGGACACACTGATGGGCGTGAAAAAAAATAAACCAAAGCAGGCTCAGCCGCATGGCAGCGGATAACTTAACAAGTCCACTTCTTTCCCCATTAATAGCTGTCCTCTAAAAGACGGAAGCACAGTTTTTAAAAAGGAGAAACATTATTCTGACATGCTATATGATGACCTCGAGGGGCTTTTTATACCATAGGAAAGCAGCGAAATGTGTGAGGCAAGAATGATTTTAGAAACACATCTGTCCTCTAATGGAATAAAGAAGTACTCATTCTCAGTGTCTGTCTCTCCCCTTCCAGTATGTGGTGAGTTAGGACCGGAGAGTAGAAGAGCTTGGCCTAATGCTGGATCTCTTAGTCCCTTTGAAATAGGATCAGCCGAAACGAGAAACCACACTGACAACCCCGCAGCTACCATTTCATGGCGAGGGCTGAGAAAGGGGTCTTTTGGGGAGTAATGGTAAAGAAGCCGAAATTAAAAGTGAAAAGAGAAAGATTGGGTGGGGGTATGGTAGACAGAGGAAACAGTATGAAGAGGTACGAGGCAGAGGGCCGATATAGAACAGCCAAAGAAAGAAGAGGGAGGTTAACAAGTCCTTCAAAGTTATTTCATCACATCGCAACACGAAGACGTCGATGAAATGTGGTCATTTTAATAATTGGCAGAGAACGATGCCGAGTGTGTTTTACAACATGCAACACAGAAATACACAAGTAAAAAAATTGCACTTTAAAGAGAAGATGGGGTCCCCTGTGGACGCCGACGCCACACTCACAGCAGCACTCTTCTAGAAACGGTGTTGATCGTGTACATTTTCTAAGCACGCTCGACCGATTAATCGAGTGGCCGATTAAATCAGCCGATTAGGGCGATTCAGACATCGGCCAAAATGGCTAATTTTTGCTGATTGTTTTTACCTTTATGTACTCTCACCATTTACAGCAGTTGTACACAAGACTGGTCTCATTACTTATTATACATAAATCTATAGCCTACCTTAACCTTGAAAGCTTAAATATATACAATTACATTTGTTCATAAGGTCATTCTAGGGCCCTGTCATTCAAAACAAAGCAAACCCTAATTTTTACAAGCAATGCTTATGTCAAATGTCACTATTTTACATACAACCTAAAGTCACAGTTTGTTTAAAAATAATTTAAAAAAACAAAGTAAAAACAGTGCAATATAAATCAGACACAAATGTATTAAATATGACACTCATACAATTACTGATCATTTGAAACACACATATGAGAGAGATGAATATCCTTATAACTTCATTAATTAAATACATTGCCTCCCGCAATGCATTCTTTTGAACAATATTTACAGTTGATGTCTGCCATTCCTGGTGAATAGGCACCAGAACAGCCTGCAAAAAGCAAAAAAATCCATGTATGATTGATGCCCACTGAAATGCATTTGGGGTAAAAAACATTTCATGCTTTTAAGCATTAAATATATGTATATACCTGTATATTATATATATATATATATATATATATATATATATATATATATATATATATATATATATATATATATAATTTTTAAATAATCGATAATCTTTTATTTTTTTCTGCAAAAAAAAAATCTGCATCGATTGGGCTCCATTTAAGATGGGTTCATTGCTGGCGACCCAACCCCCAAATCCAGTCTAACACATGCTGTAAACCTGCACACATATCAAGCGATGTCACCGATTAATTGCTGTGCTCCATTATTTTTATTTTATTATATTATATGTATTTATTTATTTTGCCCAAACTTTATAGGGGGCATGCTCATCACGGTGCAAATTGTCAAGGTTGGACACCTGTGTCCTTAAGTCGACAATACCCGCTATCTTGCGAGGAATCAAGTTTGCGCAGTCACAAATTAATTAAAAGATTACTGGATCCACGATGTGGATCACCAAAATGTCATGTTGTTTTTCTCTAAAGGGTTGTTGATGTATGATTTCTAAAACAGCACGCATGAGCACATCGCATTAAGGTCTGTCTGTGCTGCTCCAGTTTTTCCTTTTGCAGCACAAACATGGAGGAGGACAAGCAGCTGGTTGTAGAACGGCATGCAAATTTAAAAAAAAAAACTGGGATAATTTTGCTCAAGTAGTGTTAAACAAAACACAAAACACCATAAAACTCATATTTTCACGATAATGTTATCCGGTAAATGAGCCTTAGAATACAGGTGCATACAAACAATAGATATTACACGTAATATGGTGCAAGCAAAAAATAAAAATTAAAAAGGTATAAGCACACAAATAAAGCTTTTTGTTCCAATCCATCCAGCTGTCTAACTTGCTAGCGGGAAAGTTTAGTGACTTGGTTTGACCTCCATTTTTTTATTTTGTCCTTCACCACACACAGTGGGGTCTGCTTGTCCTGGTAAGGCCGCATAGCTCTCAATGAGATTGGTCATTTAGCTAATGGAGGAAAGAGCTAACAGGATTACCATGCAGGTCTTCCAAATGGAGAAGGAAGACGAGGATGCCACCAGCAGAGCAGGCGATGGGGACATCACATGCCATCGCCATTTTGAAAAGTTATCAGTGGCCTGAGCTTGGAGCACTCGGACACCTCTAAAATGATTATGCTAATGGCAGGTCTTTGCCAATATTCAAAAGTGTTTATCGGTGTTGGGAGTTTGTGCCTTGGGAAGACTGAGGGCTGTCAATACAGTGCCCCTTAAGAGCACCTGAGCCGTAACGCTTGTTAATGTGATTACTACTCTGTTTATGTCATTAGTGTATTCACAGGCAGGGATTGGGCAGAGGTGAAGGGGGAACCAGGGCGGGGTATGTTGACAAAGAAGAGAACGATGCTATTAAAACTCGCAAAGAAGTTTTCATTGACATGACTTTCACATGACTTAAGCGGTGCGGCGGAGGCTTGCTCGTGTTCGAGAACATCGCATTGTTTTACTTTTTTCATCTCAGTTCGTTCAAGATTGTACAAGTTTGCAAAGATGTTTATCAGTCATTTGCAAACAGTTTTAATGGTCGCAAACATGTTCAAAATTTCTTTGCCACCAACCTTTGTAACCCAGTGAGATACAAGTGGAAGGATGTCGGCAAATAGATTATATTTATGTATATATATGTTATTGGATATGGTACATATCTGTACCAGTATATGTTTTTTCTATCAATGATTTGCATTGGAACACATCTAACAGAGTTGCAGAGTGGCCTTGTTACTTATCTTTTACCTCATTTCTCTGTCCTACAATGACACACACACACACATCCTTGCACACTCGTTTGTTCGTCACGGGCCAAACTCAGTGCGGCGTGCCGAACCAGTGGCCGCACACAAAAGGTTTGTTTGACCAACACTTGTTTCTAAGACAAAGCCGGATACAGGGAATGCTGTTTACTAAACAGAAAGCCAGCCAGCCGACCAGGCCTAAATCCAAGCCTTTTACGAGTCTGAAGTGGCCTGCAACAACTGAGTGTTGTTGAGAGTTACACACAGTAGACATTTCAGAGAAGCCGACCGCGAACCACGACATACGCCACACACATCCAGTTGTTAAAGGGAGACCAAAGATGGCAAAAAGGAGGAAATGGAATGAAAAGTTGTGCTGGCATGGACAAGCAAGTGAGATCAAGCAGATTTTCAGATAAACATGTGTCGTGGTTTTTGAGGGGCTGTGCCCGAATACATAATCTGTATAATCAAAGTAATTTTCTAGCTGCAGCCTTTTGTGAAATCCACTTCCACTTTACCTTTCGTCTTTTCTTTCTTCTGACAGTTGGCAAGAGCTAGAATGAAGAAAAGGTGTCACAGCCAGGAAAAAAATGATCCCAGTGTGCTTTTGTATGCACCGGAGGAACTGCATGTACCGGTACATGTATTTTGACAAATGTATTTCATTTTAAACTTGACTAAGTGATGTTTTCTCTCATTCGCATTTTAGGGTGTAGGCAGAGCACATGTCGAGGGGAGTGTTACCGTTATACAATGTCCACAACAGGGATTGAGACACGATTGCCACAATAGTTTGAAAGCGAGCACCACATTGACTGTTTCCCTGCGTAACCTCACTGTTCCATGTTTGAACTGACCATCCACCCACACGTTCATTCATTCAGCCATCCATCTCTAAACCCTTCCGTCTATCCATCCATTCAAACTGAGCTCAGCTGGGAAGCATTGCGTTCGGGTACCACTCGGTCCGATAGACCTTGTAATAATCGGGGCCAGCCGTGTCTCATTATTTGCTCTCTGCTTACCAACAACAACAGTGGGAGGCTGGACGTTGTTGTTTCTCATCGTTGCTCTAATGGTACATTGAAAAAGGCCTCTGGGCCTCGAGGCTTAACTAGTCTAATTAAATGGACCTTCACTTATGTGAGCATCTGCAGTGATTATTTATTGAGTCAGGATGCGCTTCACTGGATCAAACTGCTGTCGGATGAGCCAACTCTCGGTGGAGTCGGCATTAAATAAAAGAAAGGATTCAAAGAAACCGCCAATTGTCAGTTGAAGCACACACACATGCAGGTAGATGGTAGACTTAATCAAGCGTGAGTATTTTTGGACTCGGGTAGCATCCCAGATGGACAGGGAGTGTCTGAGAACATCAAAGGCGATATGTGACGTGTTCCGTCAGATAGAAGATGTACTTGAAATCCTGCATGTTAACCCAAGCAAAGCACATTAAAATATACTAACACAAACCTTGACAGTTAACGATAAAAAATTACCCATGAATATTATTTTAGAAGCAGCATTCAGATTACAGATTATAGAAGCAAGATCCAGGTTGGAAAAGCACTGCCAAAGATAGTCCCCCTAAGACATTAGGGCCAACAACACGAGATTCACTATCTGTGCATAGCTCATCTTATGACATTCTGGCGTCCCCGCAGAAAGGATGGAGGGGGACCAGGAGGTCGGCTAGCTGCACATTTCTACATAAATCTCTAGACAGATAGCATCAGGGGGGTGGAAAAAGAAGAGGGAGGAAAGCAAGCAACAGAGGCTGATAAGGCCCCTGGGGCAAGCCATTCGACACTGTCAAAACTGTTTCGTCTCTGGCTATTGTATGAGTGGAGCACGTTATGAGCCTGCATACCATTTGCCGGGACGCGATTCAACTTTACCGGAGCATCGAAGGCTCTCTATCTGACCTCCCGGCTTCAGCTCTCTTCTGTCTTCATTGACATGTTGGAAGATAGACAGAGTAATAAAAGCAGCCCATTCTAAGAGACAATGACGAGCTCAAGCGAGCGTGTTGCATCTGGTTGCATTAAGGCTACAAGAGTCAAGTTCTTGAGTTGTGGATATTTTGAATGCTGAAAACAATGACACTCAACCTTGCCAGGGGAGTTAAAAAAATAGTCAAAGCTAAAGCAAAAAATTGGTCAAGATCAGTATAATGCAGTCCGTTTCTAAATTCTTACACCGCTGCATTGAATGAATAACTCTCTGACAGTGTCAGTCACTGATGAACATTAAGATCTTTGTGAAGGCAAAATGTTTGATAGACCCTAATTGGCGGTCATTCCAATTGTACAGGTGATTCCAAAGTTGGAGCTGGAAGGTGTAAACCAAAGTCAGTTGAAATGGCAAAAAATGATTACATGCACTGCTACAGATAATCTGTCCATCTTCACATGCAGGCAGAACAGCAAATTGGAAATCAGCTTTGATGAGACTTGGAATGAAATTCACATTTTTACATTATCTGATGAGAAACCCTTTCTTAGAAATAGTGAAATTCAGGCTGCTGCAACCATCCGACACATATTCATCCCCCCCTTATTACATGTTATGTCTTGTGACTTGTTGTAACTGTCATATGCTTATTTCTGTGCTAGGGTCTTTTTTTATCCTGGACTTAAATTATCCTCGGAAGAGGATAGTTCGAGCGTGTTTTTTTTTCCCTCTCCCTACCCAGCGTTTTTTTTCCTTTCTGAATTCTGATTGTAATTTCCCCATCGTGGGACAAATAAAGGATATCTTATCTTATATCAGACTTATCGGCTTATGCAAGCAGCATGTGGGTTAATGTTTCGAGCATGAATGACTACCATGTTTGTGAATAACTACAGCATGTGCCAAAATTAACCTAAAATGAATTTTCACCAGGTTAATGAAACCGTCTATATTGTCCGTCGGTGTGATTGGTAACCAGTTCAGGGTGTATACCCCACCTACTGCCCAAAGATGGCTGGGATAGGCTTTTTTTTTCCGCCAGTGAATTTCAACCAAACTTTTTGCAATGTACAGCAATGACACAATTAAATGAAATTAAACTTGTCTTGAATTTGTCATGATTAATTAATTGTGTGGTTACTTCTGCTGCCTTTACCATTGGGGGCAGAATAATGATATAGGAATATGGGTTTTGCAGCTAAATGCCTGTGTAAGAAGTAATACTATTTGTCAATATTCAAGGAGCATAGTTTGTTATATTGTCTGTCTACATGTGCTGCTGTACTTGTTTGTGTTCAAATATCATTTTCTAAGACTTAAAGGGTTATAACACTGCAACAATGATGGTATTCCATTGTGTATTAGCGTGAAGCTGGCAGACTATCCTAAGGCAATGTTATGTGGTTGTTTTAAATGCACAGGTCATTCTTTTTTGTGTTATGTTTTGCTAAACAGTAAACTTCAACTGGAGGTGGGGAAAAAATGCTTGAAGCAATCATTTGGCCTCTTTTGAAGGTTTGCTGCTTCCTTTCAGAACCTGTTTTTGCATTTTTTTTCCTTGCAAGTGAAAGCAAAAAGAAAAATAACACTAACAAGACGTGTTTTTTATTTTTTTGCTCACTTTCATGTACGTGTTACCAGTGTGAATACACCATACAAATCCATCCATCCATCCATCCATCCATTTTCCGAACCGCTTGATCCTCACTAGGGTCGCGGGGGGTGCCGGAGCCTATCCCAGCCATCTCCGGGCAGTAGGCGGGGGACACCCTGAATCAGTTGCCAGCCAATCGCAGGGCACACAGAGACGAACAACCATCCACGCCCACACTCACACCTAGGGACAATTTCGACTGCTCAATCAGCCTGACACGCATGTTTTTGGAATGTGGGAGGAAACCGGAGCACCCGGAGAAAACCCACGCAGGCCCGGGGAGAACATGCAAACTCCACACAGGGAGGCCGGAGCTGGAATCGAACCCGGTACCTCTGCACTGTGAAGCCGACGTGCTAACCACTGGACTACCGGGCCGCCCTCCATACAAATCCAATAATAAAATTACTTTCCTCTAAACATCACATATGCATGGAAGTGAACATTAACCAATGCGTGGTTAACACGAATGTGAACAGCAGATGTTTCTTTCTGAACATGGTTGACGTAGAGCCAGAGGTTCTACATGGCATACATGGATTATCATTGAGCTCCAAGTCAATAAGGGCTGCTTTAACATGTGGTTATTTTTCGCCCTGTCCTTCCACCGCAGGGTGAGAGGACCAGGGCATGTGAGCTTGGGCCAACCGTAGCAGCTTGTTATGCAGACCGGCCTTAAGGCATTGTGGTAGGACATGGAAGTTTAAAACAAGAGGACTAGTGTGTTGCCTTGTCCCGTGGCCCAGAGCTGTGAAGAGTGAGGCTTTAACACGCGTCCATTTTGGTGTGTGTGACTGTGCACACGGTGGGTGAGTGGTTAAAGACAAGGCATTAGCCTGACTCTTGCGATCGAACGGCAATTCAGGGTCAGACATAGCTTCCAAATTACTCCCATTGCAAGTGTGAAGTCAAAGTATAGGTCTGCAAATGCAATGACCAAGACTGGACTATAGGTGACACAGTTGTCTTGGCACTGCTATAAGCTGCATCAGAAATGGCATTTAACAAACCCGTAACATGGACACAAAGAGACCTAAATGCCCTCACCCACTACCACACTCAACCAGTCCCCTCTCGATTATAAATTAATTGGGGAGAAAGCATTGTTGGGCCACTTCCTAACCCAGTTACATTTCA
Source organism: Hippocampus guttulatus (assembly GCF_054856545.1). Taxonomy (NCBI): domain Eukaryota; kingdom Metazoa; phylum Chordata; class Actinopteri; order Syngnathiformes; family Syngnathidae; genus Hippocampus; species Hippocampus guttulatus. The sequence goes on from NC_141269.1 coordinate 15,772,105, forward strand.
AATCCTGATTAAAATTGCAAAATGGCCTCCGGTTCAGCTCCTTAAAGACATTCTGTGGAACATGGGAAGGGACTCGGCAGAACGCGGTGGTGGTCACATATCTAAAGGTTAAGTCCTGTAATCACTAGTCTTGATGGCATCTCTAATACTCTTTTTGACAAATGTCCCGAGGATTTCTTCATAGAATAACCTGCATTTGCATTATTTGGTCTCGGAGGCAATGTTCTTCTTCAGTCAGCCAGTGATTACCCACAAGCAATGTTTACCATCAATAACCATCCAAGAGATGGATGGGCCGTATGTTTGGCAATGGCAGGCCACGCTCCTCACGATTCTTCATCTTCGAAGCTCACCGTGCCAGATTCCTTCCCTCTAATTGAAGACATGTGGCATGATTAGCCGCTACGGCAATGCAGGAGCAGCATGTAAAATGGTGGACAACAGCGCCGATACTTTGTGAGAGTAATCACCTCACTGGCAGCCCTTAAAAACACATTTAAAAGAAGAGTACGGTTCTGTATGTGGTTCAGAACGGTAAGACTACCTGTGTTAGTTACACCGCATGTACCTCCCCACCATTGGCATTATGTTAAAAATACTCCAAGTGGACGCTTCCGCTTATTCTCCCAAGAAATATGTCAGAAACACGCATAGGTCTAAGCAGTAGCAAGCATGATATTAATTAGGTATCCAACCTGTAAGTTCCTTTGTACCCAGCTGTAGAACATAAATCAGGGTTTTAACAAGGCTATGGGCTTTAAGATCTCAAACCAGGCTGGAATTGTACCTTTACATTCATGCCAAGAACCTGTCTTCGTCTTGGCCTCCAATAGATCTCTATGTTTAAAAGGAGGTATAGCAGCCTACCCCAGGGCGGAAGAGGAGGAACACAAGAGCAGAGAAGGGAGTGGCAACATGTATGTGTGTGTATGTATGTGTGTGTGGGGGGGGGGGGGTATCAATGGGGGCATCAGGTTTAAGCAAACATGTGGTGTCGGCGTGGGAGTATGTATGCTGCATGCATGCATATATGCTGCAGCATGGAAACACAAGGAAGGGCAAATCAGGAAGAATACAAAGTGATTATTAGAGGTCCAGTTTGCAACAGGTACAAACATCCGCCTACCTTAAGAAATAGTTCGTATTGTTGTACATGTCTGAGAATATTCTTTCGACCTTGGAAACAGTTAATGAACAGTATGTGTGCAGAAGGCCTGCGTGCTTATAGTGACAGAAGGATTTATTCACAGCCAGCTGCAAGTGAGGACATACGCGTGTGCAGATGGATTGGCTTGCTAGCTGGCTCTCTGGCTGTCCAAGTAGAATCCGTCGTTTCTGTACAGAGAGGGTCAATGAACTCAAGACATTCTTCAACAGGCAGTGACACGTCACAGACGGATATAGAGTGAGTATGACATACATGTATTTGCACTCGGCACTGCTTCTAAACACTGAGGGACCCGGGTAATGCAGCAGCGCTGGAGTTTCAACACTTTGAGATAGATGCACTAAGTCGGTGGGCTAACAACTGATGAACCGTATTCTTAAACGAATAAGTGTGTTGAACGAATGTGAAAGAATGGCTAACCAGGGGATGGGTATGACGCTAGTGTCTCAAGCTACACTCTGCTTCAACAGCACCTGAGATTTATGGGCCAGATGTTTATGCCGTTGCTTCTCTGATGTGCTATAAAATTTAATTTACAGTCGGAAATGTCTGGTTCTCAATGTAAAGTCTTGTGTGCTTGAAACTGCAACCAATTAAAATATTGTTGCTGGCAAATAAAAAACACCACCAACAGAACAATGTTGCTTTAAAGTACCGGTAGGAGTGAGTTAAGTAAAGTACAGTCTGGAGCAGCAGACGAGCATTTTGGTGAAAAATACAGCCCCAAGAAATTGTTTTGCGTTTCAACTGTTGTCATATCACACAAGCCGTCAGTGCACCTCACTAAGCCTGCACTGAGTTGTCTGTGACCTGATGATTGCTGCACCTTTTCTTATCATCAAGAAATAAGATGACAAAAAGCGCAGTCAACCTGATTTCAGCCAACACAGAAGGATTACCTCTGCATGCACGTGTTTTTCCTCTTTGGCTTTTTTTTTTTTTGGTCTGATACATAAATGGTGGAAGGCAAAACAGAAGAAAAACTTGGAAGTGCCTGTAAAGCACATGGAAATTCCTGTAAAGCAATGGTGTCAAAGTCAAGGCCCGGGGGCCAAATCTGGCCCGCCACATCATTTTATGTGGCCTGCAAAAGCAAATCAAACATGGCAACTTCCATTATGCTTGCTAAAATATGTACCAAAATTTCAAATTCTCATACGTAATAAATAAGAGAGACATTGTAAGCATTTTCTTGTTGCCAAACACCCCATAACGTAACTTATGGAATAGTTGAATAAACTGTTATTCTTCATCTTCCGAACTGCTTCATCCTCACTAGGGTCGCGGGGGGTGCTGGAGCCTATCCCAGCAGTCTTCGGGCAGTAGGCGGGGGACACCCTGAATCGGTTGCCAGCCAATCGCAGGGCACACAGACACAAACAACCATCCACGCCCACACTCACACCTAGGGACAATTTAGGGTGTTCAATCAGCCTCCCATGCATGGTTTTGGAATGTGGGAGGAAACCGGAGTATTAAGAAATGCGTTTGTTAAAAACAGAAAAAAAGTGAATACAAATTCAAGACAAAAGTTTTTGTAACTGTATGGTAGAGGCTCTGTCGAACCCCTGAGATCGACTCACCACACCCCTAGGGCTCGATCGAACCCAGGTTGAGAACCACTGGTTTTAGAGTGTTCAATCAGCCCGTCATGCATGTGTTTGGAATGTGGGAGGAAACCAGAGTACCCGGAGAAAACCCACGCAGGCCCGGGGAGAACATGCAAACTCCACACAGGGAGGCCGGAGCTGGAATTGAACCTCTGCACTGTGAAGTCAACGTGCTAACCATTGGACTACCGGGCCGCCCAAATGTTATTCTTGACTTCTTTATATGATTTCAGTCATAATGGCCCTCCAAGGGAAATGGTAACTTATACCCCTTTCTCACTGCCGCAAAATCACGGGTAAACACGCTGTTTTGGGCAGTGGGAAAGGCTCACTGACCAATGTCGATCCGTGTCCACTAGCACGCCATCAGAGGCGGGTTGTGATGGCCTCAGATCGCCTCCGCTAGCAGTGTGAAAGCCTAACACGGGACTTCCTGGTAATTACGTGATGACAAAGGGCGGTACGTGATGAGTCATAACATCGCGCGCCATTGTCCTCATATATACGCCCCCACAACAAAGCTAGGAGATCGCCCCTTAAGCTGTTGTCTTCGTAGTAGCAAAGAGTTGATCCTCCGCTGCTTTTCGACCATTTTGAGGACGGATGATAAAAGAAAGAACACTCGCTTCCATGTTGCTTTGTTTACCACCAAGAAATCTGTCGCACTATCATCTACGCAATCACAGCGTGGTGACGTAACCAGACGCAAAGTGGTGGAAGGGGGGGCGGGGGGCGCAGAATTGCCTTCTGTTGGTCAATGGGAAAGGGACATATTGCCAATTGGTTGCGTGTTGCCACGGATCACTACTACTCACTAATTTCAGTGGGTAAGGGGTATAAAATGTGGCTCGCGATGAAAACGAGTTTGACACCCCTGCCGTAAAGTAACTGGACTTGTATTCTAGGCAGAACAGACTCGCTTTTGAAGTACTGTTGTCCATAGTTGAGAAGTGTTTTCACAGGGTCATGATAGTTGATGATTGCAAGTAGTAGGAATGTGCAACAGGTTACTGTATATATGACAAGAAAGTGTACTGGGTAAAAATAAAGAAGAACCAATACCCATGTTTGGACTGCTCATCTGTCACTTGTGGCAAAAATGTAGAATACTCCATGTTTGATGTGCTATTAGAATTCGAATCATTGTTGCCATTGCAGAATACAAATTCATTTGATTTCAGGTGATTACCACTCCACATTTATCATTAAAATGAAGAGCGTTCATGAAGAGTTTGGGTATTTTAAACATAGCAAGCATCTGTTTAAAATATTCCAAATATAAATGAGAAATGTTGTTTTGAACGACAACGCCATCAACAGTTGACCAGCATCAATGAATGGAATGGCATTCGTACTTGGTGTCACTGCATCTTTAAATTCTTTCTGCGCATCTGAAAAAAATGTTTTGATGCTCATGTAAAAAGAACAATATTGGTCATTTTTTTAAAAATCACTTTCCTCCCCCTAACTGTTCTGCAATGACAGATTTGACAGCTATGAGCTTGCAACGTGAACCCAGGTTCGAGAGCTCCACTCTGTCATTTTGAAAGAAGCTGACAACCCCTGACTGGCACAAGGGTCACCAATATGTCCACCCCAGTGGACAGCTTGAGTTGCATTCTGAGAAATGTTCTGAGTAGGGCAAGGTCAAGCAAGGAAGATCCTATATGCTCCTTCTATATCTGTCCTAGCTGAGACTGGAAAGGTACACAGAAACGGAGCAAAGTGTCTGGTCACATTTTCGAGCTGACCACACAGTTGTCCTTTGGACCTTTGATACTGCTACAGTGATGTATGTTAAAAAACACAAAAATATACGCTTGCCCTTTGAGCATATGGCCTAAATTACTATCACCCATTTTCATCACTTTTTCAGCACACATCTTTGGAAAGAAATTCAAATTTGTCAATGAATGAGTGTTAGAAGGTGTCGGGAATGGCATAAAAAAGGCAAAACAAAAGAGTACTGGACAGCTTTACATTGCAGCAGCCTATTGTAGATTACATTAGTGGCAGCTGCTCCCTTTGTGTGCTTTTACGGCCTGGCCCCAAGAAAAAGCTGCTAAAATGTCCTTTAATCTGCTGCAGAAACTCAAGTGTCTGCCAGGCACACAAACATGGGTGCCTAAAAGCACAATGCTCTCAGATAACTAAGGCAAAAATAACGCTAATATCCCCCGGCGTGGCCTTACAAGCGGGCATTTTGTGTAACCAAAGATGGCTTGTCTGTGGTGATCGTGCATGGGAAACCGGCCCTTTCACCCTGTCCACAGGCGAGGCCTTAATAAGACAACGTCTCACTTCTTCCCTCCTTTTCTCCCTTTATCTCCACCTCCTGTTCATCTTTCCAAGTCATTAGATTATGTTAATCACCACAACAACCAAGACTGACCCCCAGTTTCATTTAGTATGCCATTGTAGATAACGCCAGATGATGACGCATCTGCTACCGTTGATTTATTAATGTAAAAACATTAAACGTCTGAAGCTAATTTAGAATATTTTCCCTATAATGTAGACAATATATCGAGTGAATGTCGTATAAAATACAAAGCTAAGACCATTTTTTTTGTCTTCTCTTCAGTTCTTTTATGCAAACTGAATTACATTCAATTGTAACGGAAAAAGTTGGGCTGGTGACTGTATTTCCTTAATCGCTAATATTAAGTGTTACTTCATGAATATTTTCTTTCATCAATCCCATTATCCTACTGAGCAGAAAAATACTGCCCAGAAAAGTTGGGCCATAGCAATGTAGATCAACTTCGTGTGTCTAACCACAAGTATTGCACGCCATTTTAGCTCCATTGCATCAAGATGTGTTTCATCAACAATCAATTTATTGTTAGCATTTTTCACTTCATGATAAACAATTATTATGCCCATTCCTAAACTGAACTGTGATTGAATGAGAAGTGTACAAATTGTAATTCGAATGGCACTCAACAGAAAGCAGCCATATGCCAAGGCCAAAAAATCCAACTTTAGATGAGAACCAGATTATACATTACATTACCCCTCCTCCTCATCAGATAAGTTTTTAAGATTCAAGCATTTTGTCACTAAAATTAAGGGAAATGCCAAAAAAGAGTGTCATTTGTATAATGTTCACAAAGTCAGATATTTGTGAATCTAGACATTGATCCAGATGCTGACTAAAATGTATGAGGTTCTTCCTTGGACCACGACTCACACTCTAGAAACAGGCCTTACCAGCTAACAATCAAAAGGACTTGAAAACCTTGAAGGCGAAGTCATCCCAAAAAATGTCTTTACAATAGTATGGTCTATGCAGTCCTTCTAGTCTGAACACGTCATGCTGATTAATATTGTGTTTGTGGAATATGAGTTAATCATTAAAATCCACCCATCTCAGGGAGCGGCCATTTTGCCACTTGCTGTTGACTGAAAATTACATGACAGTACCAGCCAATCATGGCTCAGCTTCAGAAAACAGGTGAGCCATGATTGGCTGTTACCTGAGCCCTGAGCAACTGCAATGTCAGACTCTCCTTCACAAATAATGGCCTCTCTATATCCGCCTAGTAAAGGCTGAAATACCTTCAAGTAAATATGAATACAATTTTGCTGTCTCTGCTCGCCTGACACAGTGTGGGAGTTATGTCAGCAGTGGTAACAAACGGAAGGCAGCAGCACAGGCAGCGATTAGGGGAAGCTTCCTGCCTGGGCTTTTGGTTCACAAAGAGCCCACATACATTTTTATTCAGATAAAATGCGTGTGTGTGCATGTGTGTTGGAGGGGGAGGGGAGTGAAGGAGGAGATGGGGATATTTTGCCCTGTGATACCACTGCAGCAGCTCAATGAAAGAGGAAGTTGAGCAAGAAATTCACGGGGCCTCTTTCCATTGACCTCTCAGATAATAGGATGGTGTAAGTGTGGACAAGAAGAGTAGACTAGAAGAGTCCATAGCGTTCAGCAATGATAAAGATGGAGACAACGATGCTTTGATAGCAGCCACACCAGAGCTCCCTACTTACCATACTCTGATGTATGAAAATTCAAATGGGGCAAAATCTCATTTGCTCTCCACTCTTTCTACCCAGTTAGAAATGAACATGATTGTTTTGCATCTCAGCTCAATGATTAGTATAGATTGCAAATTGTAAAATGCATCATGTAAGTTCTTATTATTACTTTACTTTGGTAGATGCTGCTGTTCTTGTTAGATATTGCTTTAGTAACAAAGCTACCGTATTTTTGCATCACAAGTCACTCCAATCAAAAAAATGCATCATGAAGAAGAAAAAAAATAATAAAGTCTATAAGTTGCTCCGCAGTATAAATCGCACTTTCAGGGGGAAAAAACAAGACCAAGAACAGTAGCACTCCTTGTTCCCTAATCGTGTTGGATTCAAAACTTGCACTTTTAACTATGGAAACCTTTTTGTTTTAGCTTAAAATGGCTTACATTAACTAGAATCCCGTGTTGCGTTGTGGTCTAATGTCGGTTATTGTGCTGTAAATAATAAATCTTTCTTGTAGCAGATGCGGCATGCTACAAAAGATGGAAGCTCAGCATTACCACCATCCACCAAGTTTCAGTTTGAGTTTCTCAATTTTATTCAGACAGACAAGAAGAAATGGAAGAAGAAGAAAAGGAAGAAATAGCAGAAGGAAAAAATAGAAAAATAAGAACTAGTCATGGCAACTAATGTATGATGTATGTCGTTAGTTTGCTGCCACAATAAGGACTTACAATTTGCCACACCAAAATTCTACTTTTGGCTCCAATATGACCCAGGATTAAAGTTAAGGTAAGCCATTTTTAACTAAAAAGAAAAATTTCTCCGAAATTAGAAGGGAAACTTTCTAATTCAACCGAAACTCTTTTGCTGCTGTAAACACGATTAGAGAATAAGGATTTTACGTGCTATTCTGAGCTCTTATTCTAATTTATACAAGTCGAACATAAGTTCTAATTTTGGCTTGAATAAGGACCAGCCAAAGTATGAAAAACATGTGACTTGTGGTCCGTAAAATATGGTAAACATGATAGCAAGAACATGTTTATAGACTATTCTAAATCTAGAAAACATTTTAAAAAGCACAATGCAGGACTTGAAATGAGTGTAAAATGAAGACGCTGCAAACCGTTGGGGGGTCGGGGGCTGTGAGACAGGGGAGGGCAAATTAACCTTTTTAATTGGAGAACGGTTCCCTTCTTTGGACGCTGCAGTTGAGTGCTGACAGATGATGAGAGAGAAATGGCAGGCCTATTACAGGCAATCTGGCCCTGCAACTTGGCAGAGCAGAGCAGTACCAGAGCCTGGGGAGAACACGGCATGTCCAGCATGAAGAACACTCGCTGCCAGACTGCTTATTGGCAGAAAAGGGCTTGTCTCAATAAAGGGATAACTAGAGAATTGTTATCGTGGCACTTTGAACTATGGGCTGAAGTGATGTCATACCAGAGTCTGGTTTCATTCCTGATAACAGAATAGTACCTGGTGAAGAAAAAGGTGGCCGGCTTTGGTTTTATGAAAGACAGAGAGAACCAGAAAAACAGGATTGTAGGAGAGGAAGGCCAAGCAAGCAAGCTGCAGAGGAAAAAACCACACATACACAAATATATTGAACTGCTTGTAGGACAATTGCAGGGATTTTTTATCTATGCAGACCCATTTGAAAATCCCAAAGAGCTGTAAAGTAGTTATCAAAGAGTGAGAAATTAGGCCTGGGAGACAATAACTTCCTTATTTGCTGTGTCTGAATGTGTGAGCCGTGTTTATGTCTGTGACTACAAGGAAAACAAACATCAAGGTCAGAAAAGCTGGAATCGGTCCAATAAATAGCCCCTTCTTAACAGAGCTGCAAGCCTGTTTCAACATACAGCCGCAGGGAAAGAAGAGGATTTAGATGAGACTTTAAGGCATGTTTTGTATTAAACCTTATTGGATCCTTACCCTCCGGGGTGCAGACTTTACCACTCATCTAAGACACCTCCGAGGGAAAACAAAAGATTACATTACTGTATACAAAAAAAAAGTCACTGCCCCCAACTATCAGCATAAAAGCACAATGAGCCATTCTCATATACATACTTTCTCCACTATGTAACCCATTTTTGCCTGAACCTGCAACAGCTATTATTATCCTGATGCCCACTCTTTAATGCTGCTCCCACTTGCCAGACATCCGTGGCCATCTTTAGCTCATCAGTACTAACTACGACAAAGAACTGCCCATGTTGCAAACTACCGGTAACTCACAAAACGTATGTTGCAAACTAACTCACAAAATGTATTCCGCTTTCCCCTCCTGCCCCTCCCCTCTCTCGTCTTGTCAGTCAGTTAGTCCAGCTCTCGATCTTCATCCTCTCTGTTACCCTTTTTCTCTCTCTTTGTCCCTCTGTCTTGCATTATATATTTGAATGCATCTGGAACAAGGCACAGACAACATAGCGAACCACACTGGCTCGCTTTTACTCACAATATGCAAACCCATCTGTAAGTGCAGACAAGTCTTAAACTCCTTAAATGTGCACGGGCACGCATGCGCGCACACACACACACACACACACACACACACACACACTCTCACTGCATCAGTATTTCACTTTTCCGCAGAGTCTCACTTGCAAATTTCTCCCCTCGCTCTCTCTGTCTTTGTAGCTGTCCCTGTCCATAAACACACCCACACATATACACCAGACACATGGCCGAAGAGAGCAGACTACCATCTGGGAGTGGTGGCTGGCTTTGTCTGGGAGGGGTTGTGGGGTATTAAGGAGTGGGTCGTGTGGGGGGGCGGGGGGTCTCAAAGTGCCAACACAACCCCCCCATCAACACACACACACATACACACACACACACACCTATAAAGTATATGCGCATTGGCCCGACAACATCCCCCTTCACCCACCCGTTGAACTGCTTTATGTGTGAAAGCACTTCTCATACAATCTGCACATATACATATGCAAATTTACAAGGGGGCACTATTTAAAAAAAACAAAAACAACAAAAAAACAGCCCGGCACACAGAGGCAAGAAATGTATCTTGATTCAGCACCAAGAGTTTTGGAGAGCACAGCAAGAACTGGAAGGTTGCAAGAAATTGAGCAAAGATGAGGGGAGATAAAATCAACCTTCTTTATTTATAACAAATTAATGTGAGCGTGTGTGAATGCATGCAAATGACATTGCATGCGCTTCCAGGGGAACATATAAACACATGCGCACAAACACGCAAACATACATTATCAATGTTTGCCCTACAGCGTGCATGTGATGAATTCATAAAACTCCATCCATCCATCAATGGTGGCATTTGACACCCGCTAGCAACCTTTGCAGTCTCGCATTGGTGCTTGCGGGCTATGAACACGACAATGCTCCTGTGAGCAGCTGATTCGATTTAGATACACGTGGCAGGTAAACATCTTGACACACAAAGAGATTGTTGTGAGATAAGAGTTAACATTTCCAGGCCAACCACTTTATGAAATTTAAAATGCTACGATCTTTAGATAGCACTTGGCAGTCTATGATTCAATTAAATACAAAAATGAAAAGAAATTGCAATTCCGTCGGGAATGCTGAATGTTAAAGGGGTGCTGTGGCTGATCTGAGAGGACCAAAAAAAAAAAAAAAACGTAAACGACGATAAGGCTTGCTGAAAGCATGGCCGCATAGCAATTCTCACCGTGCTTTCTAATTGAACGTTACATTGCTGGAAATGACACATTATTTTCACATCGCTGTTGGAGCCTTGCTTAATTGTACAGAGTTTGATCTTGGTGAAGAAAAAAAGGCAAACATATTCATAATTTTCGTGTAAGAATTAAATGATTGCTTACTGTATCCACTTCGAATCCACTGTGTTGTTGATTAATAATAAAAAATATAATGTGGGGGCAGGGGGGGGGACAACTGCAATATCTCATCACTCAGCATATATACACAATAGCTTATTGACGAAAAATGAGACGTGAGTAACAAAACAATACGTGTGTGATGCCTTGAATTTAATGGATGTTCACAACGTGTCAGGCCTTTGTGATCTGACATCTTGAAGTCAGGTTTGCGTTGTGTGTGAGGTGAAAAAAGCATTTGAAGTGGAATTGGAAACAGCTAACACCCAAAAGGGACACATCTGAGTTGTAATAAAAAGTGGTGCATTCTGGATGGCGGGCATAAAAAGAGACATAAGTAAAGAATAGGGAAAAATAGTGTACATATAATATTAACCCTATTGATTCCCTGAAAAAGGATTCTCGATTACGATATGATCCATGATCCTCCGAGCAACCCCTCACGCACTGTTTTAACTGCCATTGCGTTTGCTGCAGTGTTTTCAGTACACAATAGCCGGGGTGGTGTTGTTGCCCCATCAAGAGGAGCGCACCAAAAACGACAGACCCTTTTCCCTCCTATTACCACTGTCTCTGACTGTTCATCTCTCACTTTTTTCTTCTTGCTCCCTCACCTCTTTTTTTTTTATCCTAAGCCCTCGGGTTCAAGGTTTACTCTTTATTTCCTCCACTAAATCTGAAAAACAGAACAGGACAAGAAGAGATGAGCAGGATATAAAGAAGAGAAAGTGAGAAGGGCCAGGTGACCACCAGACCTGTCCGTCTGCCTTCTTTCGGGCTTGCTGTCCAACCGGTCTGAACTGGTTCTGACATAGGTAAACCACAGACATCTCTGGCCTCTGGACAAAAAAGAACTCTGGTGGCATTCCAACCACAGTCGGCAGGTACCAGGGAAGTGTGCATTCAAGTGTGTGTGAGCAAGTGAATGTGTGTATGCCTGTCTCCCAAGACCTTTGAGGCCTGGACCATTGCCAAGTTCATCTGTTAATGGACAGCTACGAGGAGGGATGCCCCATCCCCCCTCTTTCCATCCTGCCTGCTCACGACCCCCCCCCCCCCCTTAACCTCCCCAACCCCCAGCCTGGCCTGCCCAGATACAGACCCTAACTCACCCTCCTCCTCCCGTTCTTTTTTCTCCCTTCCCTTGAAAGCTATATCATTCCCTTTCTCTTCCTGCTCAACAACCACTACCACCCCCCCCCCCCCCCGCACCTTCACCCTCCCAACACTCTGTACATCTCCTATTCAAGATAAACACAGTGCTTCAAGTTCAGGGGACACCCTGGGACCCTTTAACAAAGCCATCTATCATGCTGTCTTGGTGAGATGCCTTAAAGCAGGCTCGGCTACCTTCCTCTCTGAGAGTGTGCAAACATAGGCCCATGCAGACTGGACATACTGTCGATGAGCCATCCTGGCTTGCTACTTACTCCTGGAATTCCTTCGACCGAGCTGTAAAAATGTCCTCTTTCTTTCTGCCCGGGGAAAGACAGAACTTAACCTTGTGCATCCTCTGAGCTGTTAAAACAAGAAAAAAAATGACCTCGTTGAGACTGAGGCACACCACAGAGTAAAGAACAGTACATACACCTGGCTTTTTCTCTCCGCACCTCAGAGAAAGCATCTGCTGACCTCTTTGTAATTCCCCTTGAAGTCCAACCGCGGGGCGATTAACCAAACTGTCAACGGTTTAATAGTCTGGGAATAAGAGACTGACTGAAGACCTCAGAGCTGCAGAGATTATGAATCCTACATGTGAGTGGGACAAGAGAACCTCGCACAAAAGAACCACAATTACAGTATTTATGGGTGGAGTTACGAATGCAAGTTTATTCGTCATTTGTATGTTAGATTGAATTGAATTGGTGTTGAAGCTATATTTTTGTTGCTAAACCAAGTGACGACAAAATAATGCAGATAAATCCCATAAGGCGTTCAGAAAACATACATTTCAATTTGCGATTTGCTCAGTGTCCAGATACAGGAGGGTCTGAGTATCCGTAATTAATTGTCAATGTCATGAAGGACCCCTCGTCGTAACTTTTGTACTTAGAGGGGAATTCACAGGGACCCCAAAGTCTTCCCATTTTCTCCCCAGATCAGACATATTATTGCACGATAATCCATTCACCTCTAAACCTCTTACCTTGTGCGGGGATGTCATGGGCTGCAGCCTATCCCGGAGTGAGAGGGGAGACTAACTGTGACTCGACAGATTTAATGAAACCTTGGAGGAAACGGGCCAAGACAAGTCTTAACCCAACACGGAGGTTGCATTTGTTCAAGCCACTTATACTACAGACGAAGACTAAAGTGTGGTACCCCGCTGTCACTTTTGTAACTTCAAACTGATGAAAGTAGAAAGTAAATGCGGAATTTAAAATACAACAATACTGAAAACTTCTTTCCCTCTTGTTCATGTGTGTACATGCTCAGTGCTGAGCTATTACAAATATAGGAAAGTAGAATGGTAAAAATACAGAGTTGTCCAAGTTTGCTTCTATTACTGCTTCATCTTTCTCCAAGATTTGTCTTTGGGAACGTTTGCCCATTCAACGTCAGCGGTCACGATACTACTGCTGATGAGAGCCTTGCTTTCCAGTCTCTATTCTAGTTCATTGCAAATGTATTTGATGGGGGTGATGAAAAAGCTGTCAAATTCCTCGAAAACAAATTCATCCAAATACCGGCCATCCTGAAATCGAAAGATTCCTTCCCCACACTGCTCCAACTAATTAGGAAGCAGAGTTCAAAATGTTGCGATGAACTGGTTAACTCTGATGTAAGGGCAACTAAGGGCCGATACTGAAATCGGACTGATGAGATTCTGTGATGAAAAGAGAGATGTCCCGATACTTTTGTAAACACATAAACCTGAAACGTGATACAAATGTTATCCTTGTTCTTTCTCCTGCTTACATGTACAGAGAATGGAGGATGACTTTTGGGAGTGGGAGTGCATTTAAGTAAGTAAGAAGAGGGGTTTTTTTTGGGGGGGGGGGGGGGTCATATCTTAACAACTGTGACAAGAGCTGCCTAATCAACTCTTGACACTATAAAGTAAAGTTGGCTCTGGGCACCAAAGTGGGGCTTCCAGTCACGCTATGGACACACACTTTACTTTCTTCCTCCTTTGCTCCCTCTCTTTTCTCCCCTTTCTGCCTGTCCTCAAGTCTCCCTCTGACACTCAGTCAAAGCAGCATCCCCCCCAAAAGCCCAGCAGCTGCTGTCCGCTCCATCCAGCTCGAGAGCGGGACCAGCCTGCCGGTTTTAGAGCGTTAAATTATCCATTAGATGTTATCAAGTTGTAGCGGGGCCGTGCCATTCTGCTAGGAGGCATCAATCTTTCATGAGTCCCAGGCACGCCGAGCATTGGGATACACCACCAGAAGTTCCCAACCACTCCCAGCACACCAGCAACCCCGCTTCACTCGCCCGCTTGCATGCAAACTTGGACATGTACACGCAGTCGGACGGGCAGCCACGCACACAATCAACAATTACATATGCTGACATAATTGAAGTCAGGTACACGTTCTTGCACTCAAGCTCTGCGGAAACAACCCAGATGAACCTTATTTAGGGTACATCCATTCTTGTCTTGAGTCTCTCATAAGTCACCGCTGTTCCTGCCCCAAAACAAAACTCAGAATTTGGAGCGCAGCTTTAAAAAAATGGTTTAAGCCTTGAATTATTTTCTACCCAATCTGTATTTCACCACCGCTCACACGCGCGAACAAACTAGCTTGTCCCCTATGCACTCCCCTTTTTCTTCTTTTCAACTCATCTCAGCCTCTTGTCATGGCCTGGCAGGCTGGCAGGGCAGACATGTTCAGAATGCGCTCCAGTAATGGGCTAATCAAAAATGCAAAACAATTGGCAATTACCGCACAGGGCCCTAATGGTCATTAGAATTTACAACAAGGTAATGAACTGAGAGTCAGCTCAGACCATGCATATTCATAAAGCAATCAGGCCTTTGAAGATTAAAGAAGCGCTTCAAATTTAAATGAGGGCACCAGCATTCCGCCTGCCAAAGTGCAGGCTGCCAGGGACAGGAGTGTGCATATTATGTTTGCATGTATGTCCGTGCGCAACCACGGTTGAGGATCTTCGCCGTGTGGGAAGCAGTGGCTGTTGGGGTTTACTAGCAGGGTTTTAGGCACATGTTTGGGTTGGTCTCCTTGCTGTACAAGCTTCTGTGTAAACCGTTACGCCTTACATGGCGTCTATCTGCAAGTGAAGTGGAACGGCTCCTTCGAAAATGCGTGTTGGCCAGTCTTGTGATGTCGGATTTGAAGTTAAGATCAAATGTGCCGCTAACTTAACCCCTCATGAGGCAATGGGCTTTTGAAAACACCCTTCCTAGAGGAAAAGAGCATCCGTTCGTAAATCGGTCCTCGCAGCAGCAGGTTTGCGCGTGCAAGTCAAAATGCTCTCTTACTAACATTCGGAGGGAGGGAGGACTGTGAGTTTTCACAAGTGTAAAGTCAGACACAGGGGCCCTCAGTGTCTCATATCTACAGAATGTGTGATAAGAGTTGCAAGACACAGCTGGATAGACAACCAACCATTCAAATACGGTCACATAGTTACAGTACATATTATCCCATATAAACGTACACAGTCAGGCCAAACCCACCATCGGGACTTGCAGTGAAGAAGATAGTGGAGGACGAAAGACTAAAGACAGATAGTGACCAGGATCAGCGCGTTCACATTAACACAACACCCTCATCTCTGTGACTCTCCGAAGGACTCAACATTATAATCCCAGCTGGGAGGAAGACAAAGCAAAAAGTGCTGCAGCCCAGCCTTAAGGTAGACGACAAGTCACAATAGGAACAGTGGAGGATGAGGTGATAGGCTGAGGTAAAACGAAATATGACACCGAACAGAAAATTAAAAGCTACCTTTTCCCACCTTGAGTCTGAATGATCACAATGCCATTCAAAGTGTACATTGTAGTTCATATCAAAGTACCGTGTCAAAGTTTATTTCTGTCCCAAACAATCTCACCACTTCCTTTTTTTGCTCACATCTGCCACTTCTGGAGGTACAGCTGTATGAAAGTCACTTTTTCATCTTCTGTTTCTGTTTCGTCTAAAAATAAAGTTATTAACCTGCAGGTGCTGAAGTCGGCGGCTGGTGTGACAGGCCTCGATGGTGTCAGATGACCCCTGGCCCTGAGATGTGACTTTCTGCCACACTATTGACAGGACAGAGGAAGGACGGTCTTTTTTTCTCCAAGGAGACGTTTCCATCCTGCGTGACGCGGATGTGGACAAACAAGGCTGGTTCTGTTGTGCACTTTTGTTTGACAGCTGCTTGACAACATGGATGGATAGGGATTGTGCACGCGTGTTGCCTTTATGGCTTGCTCAATCAGCAGATCTGCCACGGTGCTAACGAGCTGTAGTGTGTCAGTTTTAAGAGGTGCAGACGTGCTCATGTTTACCACTTTGCAGTCCTTTAAGATGAGCAGGGAACATTTTGCAAGGCAAAGAAATTGACTGGGAAAACAGAGGTAGCGGGATTTGAAATACGGATCATATGTTTCTGACAGCTCTTATCAACTCACGACGCATCATGGAACCTCTGCCACAACACATTTATTACGTACTAACGAAACACAGGTTCACGGACGGCGGTTTACAATGTGTGCACTTGTGTGTGGTTCTGCATATCTTTAGAGTAAATATGTTCATAAAACAGGTGTGTGTCTGTGCACATTTGTAGGTGAGTGAATGTCGCTCTTTTTGTGTGGACTGTATGTGTACGGGTGCATATTTCAACGAGCCTCCACCTGAATGGCCCGAGGCTGTGGTACCAAGGTTGTTAGAAGACAGAGACGCAGGAAGCCCAATTCAGGAGCCCCGAGGATAGTGCATGCACACACACACACACACGCACACACACACACACACACTTGTCATCTGACCATAGGTTTTGCTCCTTCAGCCCACAAAACATCACTTTTAACATACACACCTATCCTCCCTCCCAGCATACAAGCATTTAGGCCCATCCTGTCCCTCGGGAGCAGTCCTCTGTGCCAAGTCTGGGCTGGCACAGTCCATAGAAGGGTGTCCTCAGGCAGGGCTTGCCAAGTCAAAGACCCTTTCATGTTCAGCCTGCACGCCCAGGGTAGTAAAGCTTTAACAAACATCCCTCACACACATGCACGCCAAGCTATAAACCGTTTAAGTGGCCCAAACTGCACCTGGACATCCGTGCACACTTATGCACAAGTTTCAGTTCGACAGCAGATTCATACCCAAGATGTAAACATACACTTCACTTCGGCCGCAACATCTGCAAACACGAGATAGCTTGGCCGAGTTGAGGAAAATTAATCTGGAATTACAGTAGTTGTATAGCGGGAGGCCAATGCATTTTTCTAATAACAGATGAAGCCCGAAAACTCACACACACACTTTTTTTTATTGGTCAAGGGTTCTACCAAAAACGGGTTTGCTGCAGCAGCTATGCACATGTGTAAAAATGAAACATTTTGAGGGACTGTAGGAGCTTTTCACTGCCTCTTTTGATTGACTTTTTTGACATTGCAACATACCCCATGTTCGTGAATTTGGACAAATGTGTTGGCAAAGCAATTCCATCATATTATCTTGTGTTGAGCTTGAGAAATGCAGAAATGGGGTGTCAAAGATGTGCTTAGTTCAGAATGATTAATGATAATATTGAACATATTGGTTAACAAAATGCAGTAATGGCTGGTCAAGCAATAAATCTGAACAGCAACTGTAGTCGGTGCCCTCTAACTACTACACCTGCCCCCATTTAAAATGCAGCTACAGTAGCTCTGATTTTATTTTACATAAAAAACATGCATTGATTCAAAACTTGATTCCCCTAAACCTTTGCATGAAGTAGACAAAATTAAGCAAGTTCAGATGTTTCATTTTTTCAGTCATCATAAAATGATTACAAACTACAGCATAATGTAATCTTGAAAAGTAAGCATACAGTTTGTACTTTGTTTACTATGAATAAATTGCTGGGCTGCAGAACTTTCTGAAAATGAAAGAGCAAAAATAAATTAACCTGGATATTGGAACTCATATTGTGTCCAGAATTGCAGATAATTGTCTCATCATTTTCTTCTTTTGAATGGAGCACTCTACATACCACAGCGCAACTCCCACCACTGCACCCCATGTAATTAGGTCCCCTCTCATACATGCCAAGAATTTTAGCTTTCTCGATGCCCCCGCTGTTTACCTTTATTAAAATTTGTTGGAGCCCACGGCTAAAAATAGAAACTATTTTATCAGAGCATAGTACAACTGTAGGATCCAATTACCATCAGTTTATGCAGACAATGGAGTGTGTATGCTGAAAATATTAGCTGGTGTTCAGGAAGTACAATGGCATGCATCTGGGCCTATTCAGTATCAATTAAAGTGATATTAAAGTGATCACTGAAACAAAGCCCCATATGTGAACTTGCAAAGTTCATACACACGCGCGTTCGCGTGCGCGCACACACACACACACACACACACATACACGCACACACTGGCCACAGGAAAAAGATGTCACAATCAAGGAGTCGCTCCATGCCCCACCACACACACACACACACACACACACACCTTACAAACGCACAGCACATGTTACTCACCCCCGGTTCTCCCTGACAGTTACCCAGTCAGTATATGTGTAAGGTGGTGAAGGACATGGGGGCTGGTGGTTTGGAGATAAGTGGCAAGGTGCCAATCCAGTGCCTGCTAAATACCTTTGTCTTCACAACACATGATAGACTTCTAAGTGATATCGCAAGAAATAAGGTTTTGCTCCATGGAAGAAAAAGAGAGGAGGGGAGGGGTGGCTGCCATAATTAACTCAGTATTGATTCAAAGTCAAGGTTTCAATTGAGCAAGAGTACTAGAAGGAGGCGGAAGTGTGGCGTGCTGTTCGACTTTGCGACAGTGGCCTCATTAAGACACTGGTGAGGATGTAAGAGATGCAAATGTTAGGATGGATAAAATAGATGGGCCACGGGTAGTATTGCAATATCATCTTACCTCCTTCTGTATCTCCTTCATCAAATACTGTAGTTTGAAGAGGTTGGAGTTACTAAAGAGGGAATGGCATATGTAAATGCGCTATTGTGTAGTTGTGCCACTTAAATCAGTGCAATGGGGGGAAGCAATAACACAACAGAAATCAGATTTGCATTTATATAATTGACGAGTGAAGATAAATGTAAACAAACGTAAATCTTCAATTATATGCCACTTTAATATAAATTGCATCATGTCAGATATAATCCACTTTCACAGGTTTGTGTGAGAAACGGTCATCTGCTCCTTTTCTGGGCCATCCATAATCTGGAGACAAGCTACGTTGTCGCTATGCATATCTTAAATTGTTTATCATGCAAATGATGGCACGCAGGCTGCTCTGCCCTCTTCTAACAGCCCAGGGCTCCAGACTACAGACCGTGGCCCCAGCTGCAGCCATGAGACTTCCCAGACAGCCTCAGCTGTCCCATTCCAGTTCTGGCTCTTTTAGACACCATCATCACCCCCACAAGCTCCAGGTTCAATCATCATCCTCACTAGATTCAGCAACTCCTACACAGCTCAATCATCTGCATCAAATTACATTTCAAAAGGTACTCTTTTCTGCAAGATGCTCATTAGGAATATGCATACTGTATGACACAATCCTGTAGGAGTTTAACATCATGAAGGGAGACAATGCATGGAAATGCCTCGTCTCTGTGTGTCAGCCTCTAGCCGAGCAGGGTGAGAGAACATGGCAGCGACCATATGTGGTAAAGGGGTGGTGCACTGGCACTGCCAGTCTGCATCCATCAATCTTAGATACAGCGCATCGGAGGTGGGAGGAGAGTGCTTTCACTGCACGTGAATGATATGGAGTCTTTCTGATACCGTGGCCGCATGCATCTATTATTATTATGATATTTTCCTTTTTTTTTTGGAGACCTTACTCAAAATGTTCGAAATGACTTTTTATCCAGCGGAATGCAAACTAGACCCTAATTAAACTAATCAAGCGAGGCAGTGTGTCTCTTATACAGCATCCAGATACGTGAGAGCTATAAATAATATGCCCCAAATGCTCGCTCCTGACCCTACGACATCATGTGAATTGTGTTACACGAGGATCTAAATAAGCAAAGAAAAGCATATTCGAGCAGCCGACAAGGCCAAGAGGCAAGTGAGCTTCGTGCGTGTGTGCGCTTGGGCTTGCATTTATTTGTGTGTGCGCGCTTGTGCGTGCGTGCGTGCGTGTGTGTGTGTGTGCGTGCGTGCGTGTGTGTGTGTGTGTGCGGACGCACGTACGGAGGGCAGATGTTTTGCAAACTCCAGACTAATGAACAGTGGTCACTCTGTATAGGAAGAGGGATAGCTCGCTAACAACTGCTAAGAGACTTACCATCTGCAGAGCAGCAGCTCTAGCTAATACAGGACAGTAGCTTGCATTGTTGAGTGCTGCTCTCTGCACATTTAGCTTGGATTGGCTCCAAATTAACCTACCCTATTCTAGTCAATCTGGCCAAACTGGCACATGGTATCGGGGAAATTAGTCAACATCAGAAAAAGCTTTACTGGTCAAAATCAAACCCCACCATGTAAAACCAGTCATAAGAGAGTCACGCTTGTTCCCACAACAGGCCCATGTAGTCCCAGCGGACTGCCAATGTACCAACCAGCAGCATTAAAAAGCCCTTAATTACTTAAATCACAAGACAAGCAGATAATTGGAGGTGGTGCCTCGCTTAAAATGCATGATTTTCTTCGAAAACAAAATCAGTAACAAAAAAAAAAAAACTATCAATAAGTTTTTAGGAGTGAGCTTTTCTTGGCACATGTTTGAAGAAGCACGAGACGGGACAGTGGAACAATGCTGGGAGGGAGAGAAATGCATCCCTCACCACCACATGAGGGCAACGGATCTATGCACATCTGTAATCCATTTTTTTTCTTTACATAATCTGTGTCTTTGTCTGACAGAGTGTGTCTCGTTTTTCACTGAAAACGTTTCCGTTCCTTGCGATAATTGTCAGGATGGTCGCTCTTTATGTGATTTCAGGGCTCTAACTCAAGGACATTCAAAGGCCTTCAATGCAGCAGCAGATGCTTCATATACCACCCAAACTATACCTCTTGCTTAACCCTTGCATGGCAGCCATTTGTGTTTACCTGTAATATTCTCCTGCTTGGGGATTATTCCTTGCAAGGGTGTAGATAAACAGTCCTCGTCCTGCGGCGACACTTGCACTGCCACCTCCACGGGGTGGCATACCCTACGCGGGTGGTGGTTCCTTGAGTGCAAGGATGACGTGGAGAGTGGCGAGGAGAGAGGCGAGGACGGTGGCCTGTCGAGGGGTTTGTCCGTACAGAGACTCCCATGGCACTGCCTTCGTTTATGTTCAATGAACAGCAGGATGTCAGCCAAGGGGAAGCGGGACTGGCACTGGCCGCAGGTCAGCAAGTCCTGGTCCCCTTTGAGAGGTTCGTCCTGAGCAACGCCCAGCCTGGGGGACTCCTGACAGTCTTCTTCTAGTACAGTGCCTGATAGTGGCTCAGCTGTGGGGGGGCATAGAAATAATCAGATTGTGAGTTGCAGATCAGAGAGATGTAAAACAATGTAAAAATACAGATAGACCATTCAAAGGAAGAAAGAAAGAATGACAGAAAGGAAGCAAGACATCAAAGAATAAAGAAAAAATAACTGCTATGGACTGCCACGCTCAGCTCGCAGGCAGCAGACAGACAGCGACATAGTTGCTTGACCCTCTTTATTGTGCTGCCAATCTCACTTTTTAATGAACCTAACACCTCTGAGAATCAAAAAATAGATTCTAATTTGAGTTCAAGATGATTGGACCCCATTTCGTTAAAAGTGCTGGGATCTTGTGAACCATGGTTACACATGGAGGGGTTGGATGTGGAGTAGGTCTCTGAAGTACCAACAGAGAGAGAGCGAGAGAGTGTGTGTGAGAGAGAAAGAGAGAATTCATCTAGCCAATGGTAAATGACATTGGACGTTCCAACTGGGATGTTGAGATAAGATGTGATGAATTCTTGCCGGCGGTTCAACCTTTAATTCCATGTCAGGTCAGACGAGAAGGTGATGGGGGACTATGCAAGATAGGCCCTGCTATACCTGTATGTTCGACTACATTAAAGATGAAAGAATTTGACGCGCTTTTGCTGGAGCTTATCTGCCCCCAGCTTACGCCATTGACATCACGGGAGTATGTGAGGCAGGGTTAAGGAGAATGATTTTCCTTCGAAACCAAATAATCTCATTTTTGATACCAAGCAAAAGTGATGTGAATAACTTTCAAAAATGTCATTTTATCTTTTTCAGACAACTGACTGTCACAGAATTTAAAGTGGTTTGTGTTTGTGTACTAAGGTGGCAGTCCAGAGGGGACTGTTTAACAATTACAAAACGACTTCTTTAAGAAATAGATTCACACATACAAGTGCATCAAGGATGCGATTATTAATATGAAAAAAAAATTGCAAGGTAAGTATCTTGCTTTGAAAAAAAAAGTCCGAACTAAAAATCCACTTGTAAAACTGCGGAAAGAAAACTAAAATATGTCAATATAAATCTACTAAAGCCACATTAACTCATGGCCAGGTCAGGGATAAAACCAGGAAGCGTGCAATTAAGTACTAGAAATACATCATGTGCTCAGTGCTCGCTCATTGTGTCACGTTACTATCATAAATGTTTGACAACTATTGAATTAAAATGTAACTTCAATGATTACATATATGATTTGAATGTATCTGATGAGATGACTGAGAAATGATTTTGTTCAATGCATTTGTGCTGGTGTTAAGACGTGGTTCGTGTGAAAGAAAACAGTTCTTAAGTGCAAGTCCTGCGCACTTGTTTTCCATTCGGTGTTACATTTGCACTTTGCTGTAAGTATTACATCTCTACGCAATAAAACAAGAATATGCTTTTCATTTTAAAAAAAATCAAAAATTAATAAAAGAATGGGGCGCTGTTAAGGCAAACGGGAATAAAATGGGCCAAGTTCAAGTTCATAGGTGCCCCTACAGGAGCATAATCATAGTACGCCCCCCACTGGCAAATCCGGTTGTATCACACTCACAGAATTAAAGCATACGTTCCACGAGTGCGTAATTGGATTCAGTCGACACGGAAGAAGCGAGGGAACCTTGATATCGAACAGATTTAGGAAATAAATTAATATATCAGAACATATGAACCAAATGAACTGTATAGTTTACTGAAAATTCGTTTGGTGCCGGGAACCATTGCACTTGCATAAAATGCATTTTCCAACACTGTTCCTCCAGCGAAATAATAGAAATATGATTTTCTGGATGGATCCAGATACAAGTTAAACACGGCCGTGCAATGTCAACCTCTTTGAAAACACGTGATCGTAAAAGAGTCCAACGTGTTTCCTCCCTTTGAAATTAAAGATGAATCGTCATCAGTGGCGCCCTTTCAACACGATTGACGTTGAATACGGCACAATTTCATTTAATAGCTCTTGTGTGATCATGTGTGATGGTGGCACACTTAACTATGTGCTTTCCGAGGTAATTACAGCGCACACGAGGTCTTTGCGCCGTGGACAAGTGTGCGTGTAAACACCACTTCCTGACCAAACAGCCTCGAACCTTGGCAAATAAAACTCTTTGGCAGCGCAAAGACGAATGGTGGCGGTTATGTATTTGGAAACACTGCAAGCTGGTAACTTTATTCACTTGATGCAGAACCTCTTGAACAAAGGTCTGCGGTAACAAAGCCTATGCCTGCTCTTTGATGGCAAAAGAAATCTCGAAGGGTCCGTGACACAACACGTTAAGCAACTTTAGTTGAGCTTCTCTGCCGCGTTGTTTGAAGCGTTTGCAGTCAAGCCCACTATTTTTAAAGCACTCCCCTGCGGTCCCTTGTAGTGTGAGTTGCCCCACACGAAACTGTTTTTTCAATTAAAATGTATCAAGGAAGTCCCCATCTACTAAAATAAGTCGACGCGGGAACAGAAAGTAAACCACATACAGCATTTACTTACGCGAAAAGTCCCGTTTGCTCAAGTGCTGGGGTTTGCCTTGTTTGCGGCGAGACATGATGGCTGGAGTGGCGGCTTCTCGGCGGAGCTCACATTGGGAAATCCAGGTAAACTCCAAGTGAAAATCTCATGGATGCATCTGACGTCCGTGAGAATCACGAGCCGCGGGAGTGAGGTGCTCACAACACGGGCAAAAGTGAGGTGCATGGATCACACGCGCACGGGCGAGGGGGAGTAACGCGCTGTGCAGGCTGCGTGGAGGAGATCCTCATGACTTTTAGCGCTACAAGACGATGATGATGATGGTGGTGGTGATGATGATGATGATGACGATGGAGGGCGCATGCAGTCAGAGAAGACCCCCACCCCCACCTCCTCCTCCTCCCCCTCATGCCCTCCCCAAACCCTGAGCTGCAAGTTCAAGTGCGGACGTGACGTTCCTGCGAACTTGAACGTCAGGAGAGATCTCTCAAGCGTGGGCAGGGCCAAGGCGGCCGGTGGGAGGGGGCAGCTACTATAAACACCAATGGACACTCATTATTATCGACTACCTATAGAAATGCCGGGGGCCACCCTGATGACACACCAAAGGACTGGAAAAGAAGGGGGCTGGACCGAGACAGAGAGAGAGAGAGACATAATGTACAGCATACAATATGTGTGATTCATAGTCATGAGGTAACCTCAGTATGAAGTTATTAAGCAAACCCACAGTGTAAAACTAGTGGTCTTTGGAGCATTGTGAAAAAAGGAATTGTTTCTGTTGAATAAAATAATTCTTATTTATGGGCATGACATGTTACATATTGTTTACATAAATCTGTTCTGATCATGTAAAATCAAAGCATAGCACAGACCAGGGCTATGTGTTTGGTACGCTGTTAATAAATAAGAAAATAAAAGATGAGTGAACCCAAATTTTCAAGGCAACAAACTTTGATGAAAATAGTTGGGCAATTCAACAAAGTATTTTAAGTTTTGCTTTTGTTAAAATTGCCATTCCTGTATTTCACTATCCATCCATCCATTTTCTAATTCATTTCTCCCCACAAGGCTCGTGGCGGGTGCTGGAGCCTATCCTAGCTGTCTTGGGGCTGTAGACGGGGGACACCCTGAACTGGTTGCCAGCCAATCGCAGGGCACACATAGACAAACAAACATTCACACTCACACCAAGGGGCAATTTAGAGTGTCCCATAAATGTACCATGCATGTTTTTGGAATGTGGGAGGAAACTCAGTGAAAACCCATACAAGCACGGGGATAACATGCAAACGCCACACAGGAAGCCCGGAGCCGGAATCAAACCCCGCACCTCTGAAATGTGAGACGGACTTGGGAACCGTTGACACTGTGCTGCCTCGAATTTCACTAAAAACAAATACAAGTTGACAGAACTAAATGTTCCTTGTATTGGCCCCCAATTTAGATATACGAGTAAAAACAACTCAGAGATAGATTCCTTGCTTTGTTGTGCTAACTAACATTGTTGCCATAAATATCAATAATTTATGTTCGTTTTAGAAACTCACACTATATTCTAAAATGCAATATAACATCATGCAACAGTGCCATGTACATTTATAGATAGGGGCTGCACATATGCGGTGTGCCGGTGTTTATGAGCCCTGGGAATTGAATATTGTGTTTCAGTTCAAGCCTGTCATTGCGTTTTTGAGCACTAGTTACATTACAGTCAGTCAATCAGTTTGGCTGTGGTCACAACGATTTCCGTCGAAGGCCAAGTTCAAAATGTTTTATATAGTATTAGTTGTTTTGCTTTTATTCAGTTGACCCCCCACAGTGCAACAATCCATTGTCCAATTGCAGCTTCACCTGTCTGTCAAAATATGCCCTTTCGCAAAAGCGGTCTGTGGTGCACAAAAAAAGGTGGACTGCAGACTGTGCACAAACACAAATTAATGATAGTAACAAATATACAGTAGGCACCAGAAAACAAGGAAACAATATCAGTCTCATATTGAGTGCAAAGCCAAAATGTCTCTTCAAACGAGTTTTAAAAATGGACAAAGAGGGGACCTGCCTCACATTTAACAGAGGAGGACCGACTTGCGCTCAGTTCTGTCCAGTAGCCTCTGGTCGGCAGGCCTGAAGCACAAAGCAGGTGCGTAGGTGTGGAAGGGCTCCGAGGGGTACGCTGGGGCAAGGCCATTTAAAAATTTGACAGCAAATAGACATACTGAAGATGAACTCTAAAATGCACTGGGTTCCAGTGAACAGAGGTCAGAAGTGGGGTTTTGTGTTCACTCTTACAAGTTCCAGTTAGGAGGCAAGCAGCAACATTTTCAACCACCTGGAGACGCTTGAGGGAGAACTGGCTGACTGCAAAATGAAGTGCATTATGATAATCAAGCGGAGATGTTGCAAAAGGCATGGAATCTTGTTTCTAAGTAGTGTTGAGAAAGGAAGGGCTTTATCTTGCCAGCTGCATAAAACAAAAGAAGGTGGTTGAGTGGTTAGCACGTCCGTCCGTCTCACAGTGCAGAGGTGCAGGATTCGATTCCAGGCCCTGGCCTTCCTGTGTGGAGGTTGGATGTTCTCCCCATCCCTGTATGGGTTTTGACCAGGTATTCCGGTTTCCTCCCACATTCCAAAAAACATTCATGGCAGGTTCATGGAGCACTCTAAATTGTCCCGAGGTGTGATTGTGAGCGTGGTTGGTTGTTTGTCTTTGTGTATTTCTATGGAATAGTTCGTCTTGATTGAATTTCTTACTCCA
This sequence comes from Hippocampus guttulatus, assembly GCF_054856545.1. Taxonomy (NCBI): domain Eukaryota; kingdom Metazoa; phylum Chordata; class Actinopteri; order Syngnathiformes; family Syngnathidae; genus Hippocampus; species Hippocampus guttulatus. The sequence goes on from NC_141269.1 coordinate 15,798,524, forward strand.
TTTTATGCAATCCTGTTATTCATTTGACCAGACTAAGACAATTCTTTAAAAAAAATAAATCTTTACTTATTTACATAAGTAAGTTGGTCCTCTTGGTCAGCAATTATAGCTAGCTAAAACAACCACCTTCTACTCAGGAGAGAAAACTAACATTCAACAAGCCTTTTACTGTGATTACATTAATGTGAATCGTAAACACCAAATAAATCATGTAATAAAAATTGCAACATTGAGCTCATCAAGCCTTCGATAGTTTATTATTTCTGATGAATATGTATCATAACATCAGAAAAGTGAAGCTTTGTTTTTCAATAATTTTGAAGCCAAAATGCTCTTCAATTCTGTAAATCCCATAAATGAAATGGATACAGTCAAGAAATTGCTCACATTGACCTACTAAGTTGAATAGTATTTTAAGTGGAAACAAAATATTTTTTGTCTCCAATGCATATATACGAACCATTTCCATTCAATTAGAATTCACATTGAGCGCTAATTGATTTGGTAATGGAGCGTCAATAAGCATCCACAAAAGAAGTTTGATCCTTTGGCGCCATCCAGTGTCTAAAAATATACATATGTAAAGAGAGAGAGAGAGAGAATTGTTTCATAACGACATGTGTAATTTATTTACAGGAATGCGAAACGACCCAATCAAAACACAATTCAATTCAATTCACCATTGGTAGTGCATTATATTACATTTCTTGTTTTAATTTGGCACCACTGTAAAAGAAAACGTAAATAATACGAATTGAAAATGCTCTTTTACTTTTGTTGGTTCATAATATAGGTGGCAGTGCGCTTGTCTTTCGACTGTAATATTAAGTAATCATGTATCGTGTTCTCCAAATTGAGCACACAGCGCCACTGTGAGGCGAAGGCACTGTAACGCTTCCTGGGCTTGGCGGCCAGTACTGAGAAAGAAGCACGAACAGCTTCAGCTCAATCCATAAATCTCGTGCGTATCGGATGGTGATCACCCTGGCAGCAGCTGGTGAGTGGCATGTTTGTTCCGTCCGGAGTGTTTTCCAGCAAAGTGTCCTGGTCCTGATGCGAGAGACTTGTTTCGTTCTTCCGGAGAGATGCGGTTAGATGAGCATCGCTGCATGTGTATGCGCCTTGTGAGAAAGCTAGCTTTGTGTGTCGACCAAACCTGGACAATGTTGGGTTAACAGCAGACAATAATTGTGAAGGAATTATTGCTGTTTTACAAAACACGATGTTTGTACCACCATCGAAACGTCGCGGCAAGTGTAAAGCAGGGCGGTTGTATGTACGAGGATCAATACTGCACCTCCGTGTAGATTCCGGATGTAACACTGCAATCAACGCTCGTGTTAAATACGAAGCCATGTATAAACAGTGAAGTCTGTGGTCTTACGTGATTATTAACATCGAATTTTCCTCGGCGGAATATTGTGAAAGATGGCCTAAGTGGGCTAATTTTCAGGGGTTGTCATTGGCTGACTAGCCATCAGCTGCATCCGCCCGCGAGCCCAGTTGATGTGCTGTCATCATCAGAGGAGAGTTTCAGTACATCTCAGCATGGATGTGCAGTCAAGCTTCTAAAGGGGGCAACTAGGTCACTGTAGCCAGGGTGCCAGTCCCACACCTCCTCAATGGGAGGGAGGGAATAAAAAATGATGGTGTAAAATCAGGGCCAGATACTGAACGGACAAACTTGGACATAGCTGATGAATTCAGCCATGAGTCAGCAATGAGGCCTGTTTGTTGGTGATGTTATTGCAGCGTTCAGGCAGCCCAGCTGATAGTTTGAGTCAAATTACTGGCGGTTGTTCATTTTCTGCTTATATAGTGTATGCTGTTTATAGAAGAGCTTCAAGGGGAGCACAGCTGAGGGTCTTAAAGAAAGCCATCCTGCCTCTCTCTGGACCATGTGTGCAAATGTTTGCTTGGCGGACTTGCTCTGACTCAGCGTATTAGCCAGTCTTGATGTAAAATGTATTATTTTTCGGAGTCACTCTGTCCTCACCCCCTGTTGTCAGTGTCTTTGAGACAGAGTGATTCGTCTTTCATATTTTATATTTACAATATATGCATCGATGCGCCCTTGGCTAGTGGCCAGTTCAGGTTGTGCCCCACTCACCCATCGTCAGCTGGGATAGGCTACAGCACACCATCAAGCCCAGTGAGGATCATGGTTACTCTATTATATTTTGGAACATTTCAGAATCAGAATCAGAATCAGAATCATCTTTATTGGCCAAGTATGTAGAACACACAAGGAATTTGTCTCCGGTATAACACGCTGCATTAGTATCATCACAAACAAGGACATGACAAATAGGTATGGAAGGACATTTCGTAATGTAAGTGAACCGTAGTGCAGTGGTACCACCCAGTGACAACTGTGAGACAATGTGCAAAGCATCAAGCAGAGCAAAAGTGATCAGTGGTAGAATACATTACTATGACAGTTTGTACAGTTGGTGCAGAAAATCATTGAACCATTTCATGATAATTATTTTTTATTTAGTTTTGTCTTGTTTTTTAAATTCAGTGAGTTTTAATTAGTTTTTAGATCCGTTTTTTTTTTCAATTTTATTATTTTTTTTGGGGGGGATACTTCATTTTAGTTTAGTCGGTATTAGTTTTATTTGAATTGTTGAGTGCAGGATTTTAAAAAAAACGGTTCTCTCAGTAATAATCATAAAGTAAGGTAAACTACAATTCTCCAATGTCTGTTTGACCCTCTTTTTTTCTGTACAGACATACAGCAAGACTGAAACAAACACATTTAAAAAGAACCCCAACAGTTCATGTAGGGTATTACCGGTAATTGAAAAATGTGAAAAGGCAGGACACTTTCACGATAATTATAGTTAGTTTTTGTTAGTTTTATGAATGAAATATGTCGTTTCATGTAGTTCTTTTATTTTTTAAGCATTGTCATTTTAATTTAATTTCATTCACAAAAATGTGACTTCACTTCCAGTTTCAGTAATTTTGTTAATGTCTGTTAACTGTAATAGGCTTCGTAAGCATAAGTGATGCAGAAAATGCGATCCCGTCTGATTTTGGGCAAAAGGCTTGGTATTCCTGGAGTCGGTTGCCATCTGATCACAGGGCACACAAACAAACAACCCATCCACACTCACATTTACACATATGGGCATTGTAGAGGATAGAATTGACCAAGACCGAATGAAGATTTCAGCCAAGAACCTCTAAAATGGGAGGCAAATATGATAACCGCTCGGTGAGCGATGTGGCTCGTTGCTGGTTTGGTAACATGAAAACATCTCTCATACAACACCGAACATGTATTCTATTTGAAACAGCTCTTTTATTTGGACATCATTAAATTGCGTAGATGTTCCCAAGGTTGTGACGTTGATTTAAATTCCAAAATCTTTCTTTTTCAGCAGGATGCAATAAAGGTCAAAGGTGATCTTGAAAGGAAGCTATGAGTCTGACGTCCTGGTTTCTTGTGAGTGGCAGTGGGACACGTCATCGTCTCCCCAGAGAGATGATCTTCGTGGGGAGAGATGACTGTGAACTCATGCTGCAGGTACAGATGAGTGATACTGAGCTTTACTCCCTGTATTATAATCGGATAGGGAGATTGTCTTTGCTTAAAGTGATTGCCTGGATTTTATGCGATTTAGTCCCGCAGTGTGGACAAACAACATGCTGTCATCAACTACGAGGCGGATACAGATGAACACAAAGTTAAGGACCTGGGCAGCTTGAATGGGGTGAGTTCCTGGTTGGCAGTGATCATTTTGATTTGAGATGCATTTAATTTTTCCAGTCATTTGACTCCGTTCAATGGTACCTTTTCTTGAAAAAGAATGTACTGTACATACTGCAAAAATGATCAAATCATTTCATGATTATTAAAGCCATTTTTAGTTAAAATATGTCTCTAATAAGTTTAAAATATAAATGTCATTTATATTTTACATGAGGCACTGAGACAGAAACATTTGAAACACATCTCAGTGAATAAACTGTCATGGAAAACTTTAACCACAATAATACTAAAATGTAAACATTTATTTTTACTTCTCGAACAGGATTTTTTTTTTTTTTTAATCCTGGTAAAGATTCAAATTTGTGAGGCAAATTGGATTTCTCATAGCTTGTGTCAAAATTATGGGTGTAATGCTGGCTCAATCACATTGTTGTGTTTTCGCAGACTTTTGTCAATGATGTCAGAGTACAGGAGCAAATGTATGTCACACTGAAGATCGATGACAAACTGAGGTTTGGTTACGATATCCTTTGAGCCTTTCCTTCAATCCTCTATTAAGCAGCAGCACAGCAGAAGGCCACATTATTTGAACAACTCTGAAACATGAAATGCTTCACTCTCCTGCACTCTGTTGCATGTCAGATCAGAATACCACCACATGCTTCTCACCATGAAATACTGTTCTGGCTGTCTTTCACCTTAACTTTTCCCACATACAAACTTGTTCACGGTTGTTCGCGGAGAGCTGCACATACCGGAAGAGGCTCTAAAGGTGAGACTGCCTCTCCATATGGAGAAATGTTGCAATTCTTGTACTGTACCTCATTGAAATCTTCAGGTGTAAGAGGCAGGTTGGTCACTGCATTATTTTAACCCAAAAATACATGACAGTATTATCTCCAAACACTGCTGGATATTTGCTTTTCTTTTTTTTTTTACTCCTCTCCTCTCATGCCACTGCTTTTCCCCTCCTTTCAGCATGAGAAGTTTAGCAGCCAGCTTCAGCTCAGCCAGAGAAGGCCTCTCGAGGGGGAGTCATCAAAATCAGAAGTCAAACGTTCTGAGGCAGCCGCACCAATGTGTGAGGCGGCCTCTGCTAAAGAGCCCAACAGGGTGGAAGAAAAGATGACCGGTTAGTTGCCAGGCCATGGTGCAAAGGACGCAGCCTGCAATGCTTTCTGAGTGATTGCAGTGCTTTGACTTTCCAGTTGTCTGCTTGTACATGTCCTACTGTTTCGTTCTGGTCATGTTGCTGCTTCACCCATACAAATCATAATGAAACCTATACTTTTATTGTTGTAGATGTAGCAGTTTTGCACAGGGGAACACCCCTTTATGGACAGCCTGCCTGGTGGGGTGATGGGGACGCTGATAATCACTCTGGAAGGCCTGAAGAACATAATTCTGAGAGAACTCGTGAAAAACCTCAAACAGGTTCATACTGGCCAACATGCTATTTTATATACTAATGCACATGACATCATAACAAACTTAAATCCAGTGTCCTATTTCTGTTACTTGTGTATGGAGCTTCAAAAGTACAATATTTTTTATCAATCTCATAATCTAAATTGACCAGAGTTTAGAGTGTGAAGTATGAACCACCATGCCATCATGTTTGGTCTGACAGACACAAAGAAGAGTGCGGAAATGCCAAAGTCTGCCCTGCAAATACCCTCGACTCAGGAGCCAAGCTACTTTGAAATCCCAAACAAAGATGGCCCCCTAGAAGGTAAAGCAATTGGTGAGGCCACGTTTCGAAATCAAGAGGGCACTATTTCATCTGTTGCCGAGCCTGTCCATGGTCATGCATCCTACACCATTGAATTTGACCCCGGAGCATCAGGGAAAGTGACGGTCAAAGATCAAGTGGCAAAGTTGGGCTTAGACACAAGGCCACGTCCAAAAAGGGGAGTGGGAGAGGAACTGAGTCCACTTCAGACAGCCATGGTGGCCGCAGAGGTCAAAGTTGCTGATTGGCTAGCCCAGAATGAGCTGCCTTTGACTGTTAAAGAAACAGCTGCGGAAGATGGTGGGGAAAGTGTGAAGAGTGATGTACCTGTTCAACTGAGGAGTCTGAAAGGTACTGTATGTACATACGCCACCACTTGAGTAAAATTATGCTGCCCTCGATTTAAGCTTATTCACCATTCTTCTATGCCAGACAGCAAACATGAGGATGGCACACAGAGCGACTCAGAGAACGCACTTGGAGAACAACGCAGGGTTGCTGCTCTGGAGGAGCGCCCTTTGGGGCTTTGGGGCGGAGCAGGAATGAAGATCAGGGAAGGGCGCGCTAATGTGCCTGAGGGGCTCTTTGCGGAGGAGCAAAGTCCAGCTCGCCGTCGTAGGTCTTCAAGTACAAAAGTGCCAGCTAGCTTTGTAGAAAGGCAACATAGCGCTGCACCACACCAACAAAGTAGTCGTGATGAGTGCTATCAACGCGCAGATGATGGCAGCGACAGAGGAACATATACCATTGACCTGGAAAATGGTGACAATGAAGAAGAAGAGGCTCGAAAAATGATTGACAAGGTGGGAAAGGAGAAACAGCATGTGATGTCATTAAGTTTAACATGTTCAGTGCAAATGGTTATTCTTCCTCTGTATAATTTAGGTGTTTGGTGTAGATGAACTAGAGGCTCTGCATGTTTCCAGCGTGGGGAGTGCAGGCCTAAAAGAGACCCTCTCCTCCCAGAGGTCTGCTGCTAGAGATGGAGGAAAACCTGGCTTCAGGGAAACAGAGGTGCAAAACCAGAGTTCTCAATACAACACGAGTGCTTTATCACCAAAAGAACATATCAACAGTGAATCATTGTGGTGGCAGTATCATGCTTTCTGGGCTTACTGTCTCCAGCTAGAAATGGGATCTTAGACAGAGTGGAGAGTATCACTGAACAGTTCCAAATACCAGTCAGTGTGAGCATATAACCTTAAGGCTTCAGCTAGAAAGAACAAAAATGTCAAGAAAAGCCAACTAGAACATCTGAAATGGATGTGAGGTAAGTCGGAGGCACTTCAAACAGTGGCAGGTGTGTGCTGACTTATATTTACAGTAACATGGGTGTGACTGTGACTGGTTAATTCTAAATGCAGCCACATCCCCAATGATAAGATCGTGTCCACATCACCTCAGCTGTTTCTTTTTACTTGCCTTCTAGATTAAGTTGTACAGGTAAGTGTTCACATTATAGTGGAGAAAGTTTTGAAATGATTTGCCTTGGTCTCATTTTATGTCCCAATGTGTTCCAATGATCTGAGGAGCTAAGTTGTCTCTGGAGCTTTATGCCTCTGATAAAGTCATACATGGCAAAGAGATCTCAGGTGATGGACCAGACAAAGCATGGCTCAGTGACTCTGATGATGAACAAAACCATTGGACAGCGTTTTCTCTTACCCGACGCGGGTCACCGGGGCCCTCCTCTGGAGCCAGGCCGAGGCCCACACCTATGGGGCCTGGCCAGGCTCAGCCCAAAGAGGCAATGTGGGTCCCCCTTCCAATGGGCTCACCACCTATGGGAGGGGCCAAAGGGGTTGAGTGCAAAGTGCAAAAAAGACGGGGAGCTTCGGCTGCGGAAGCTAGCTCGAGGGACATGGAATGTCACCTCTCTTGCAGGGAAGGAGCCGGAGCTGATGTGCGAGGCAGAGAAGTTCCGACTTCACATAGTCGGACTTGCTTCCACACAGCCTGTGCTCTGTTACAAGTTTTCTCGAGAGGGGTTGGACTCTCTTCAACTCTGAAGTTGCCCACGGTGACAGGTACTGAGCATGTGTGGGCATGCTCATTGGCCCCCATCTCAGTGTCTGTATATTAGGGTTCACACTGGTGGATGAGAGAGTACCGCTTTCGGGTGGGGGACCGGGTCTTGATTGTTGTTTGTTGCCTATACATCAAACAGCAGTTCAGAGTACCCATCCTTTTTGGAGTCCTTGGAAAAAGCTGTTGCCTCCACGAATCGATTACGGATACGTGGTAAATAACGAATGGATGGATGATTATTAATTTGAATAGGGAGCAAGGTAGCGACTGGTTATCACATCCACCTCACTCCGCAGAGGTCATGGGCTTGATTCCAGCCCTGTGTGGAGTTTGCATGTTCTCCCCGTGCCTGCATGGGTTTTCTCTGGATACTCCGGTTTTCTCCCACATTCCAAAAACATGCAAGGTGGGTTCATGGAACACTCTAAATTGTCCCTAGCTGTGATTGTGAGCATGTGTTGTTGTTCGGCTATGTGTGCCCTGGCAACCAGTTCAAGGTGTAACCCGCCTACTGCCCGAAGACAGCTGGGATAGGCTCCAGCACGCTGACCCTTGTGAGGATCGGTGGAATAGATAATGGATGGATGGATTCATTTGAATACAATTATATTGTTCCAGAGTAGCTTTAAGTGATGGCTGCACACTACTCCCATTGTAGTTTCAGATTGAGGTTTGCCTTAGAATCCTGTTGAGTATATTTCCCATTCTGTCTTTTTCCAGATACTGCCTGAGGAACTGGTGGTTGGTGGTCCTCGCTGGGTCTCACAGTGGGCTATCCTCGCTGCCAGCCACATCAGGACAGACCCTGAGGGATCTGGTGGCGAGAGTCAAAGTTTAGTTACCGATAAAGGTACTTAAGTATGACCAAGGGCAATCAATGTCTCCCTTTGAGTACAAATAACATAAATGCATTTGGTTTAGAAAGTGTAAAGACAGTCTACGAATAAACCTCTTTTTAAAGCACTGCACGCACACCAGTGACACACATTTGAGAACTAATATTGCAAATACTGTATGTTATTTTTCAGCAGACGTAAGTAAACCCAGCCATTACTTTGCTTCATCTGGTCAAAAAGTACCTGATGAAGAAGGAGGAAGGAGGACTCCAAGTTGTGGCATGCACACAGATATGGGAGAGAAACAGGACACGGAACTGCAAGAGAAGGAGAGCCAGCAGGGGAAGACAGCAGGAGAGGGAATTTTGCCTGCTCAGGGCAGCCCTAGTCATTCTTCATCAGCCAAGTCACAGGGCAGCAGTTATGGGAGAACAAGTCAAACAGGTGCGATGACTAAGCTCCCCCCTCGGCCAAAGACGAGCGGAGAGAGGAGAATAGAGGAAGTGCAGAAGAGGAAAAAGGAAGAGAGGATCAAAGAGGCCATTGGTAAACCTTTTTTGAGACAGGAGAGTTTTACTGTGGAGAAACCAAGCTCCAATGTACCCATTGAGCTGATTCCTCGCATTGATGGACCCACGGGAAGCAGACCCCCTAGTAGGGAGGCTGCCATCGACAGTGACATACTACAGAAAGACTCTGAGGCAGTGGCAGCTTTCTTAGAGACCACTGTATCAGACCAAGGTGATCCGCCAAGTCAGTCCATTGAAGGTTCCATGTCACCAGAGTCAGATGTGGACACAACTAGTACAGTGAGCCAGGCTGATGGAGCAAGGAAAATGGTTCAAAAACGGCGAATTCTCGTTGGACAACAAAAGCAGAAAACCGTTGTGTCCTCAAACAACAAAGGCACAGCTGCTGGTCGAGAGACACAGGACAAGAGGGTTAAGACCAGAACACATGGTCTTCAGCACCCCTGGACTTCTCTGGACCTCACAGATGATGATATCAACTCAAATTCACTTCTCTGTGATACCCGGCCTACCACACAGGAAACCGGAGGTTCACGGGCCAGAACTCAAACAGAAAGCACTACAGTGGGGGCCAGCACTAAGTCCAGTAGGGCTAAGATCAACCAAGCACCTGCTTCTCTTACAGCCAGTAAAACCACAAGTGCACCCAAGCCAAGGCCCACGAGGGCATCCATCCTGAGGCGAGCCCGACTTGGTGACTCAACCGACACTGAACCAGTAGATTTGGACAGGATGTCTGTGGCCTCCGAGGCCTCAACTACTAGCTCCACATCCAGGACAGGTCTGACAAAAAGAGGAATGTCTAGGATAGAGGCTCTGGCACAGCCAAGGAGACCAAGGGTTGGTTCTCCTTCTGCCCAGAGTGACTCGGAAGCTACCGTGACCAGGAGTAGAGGATTGGGAGCTAGAAGTACTGCCGGTGATTATGCTATTAGACACGGACTAAGAGGGTCCAATGTGACCTCTGCATGCGGACCCAGAGCCAGGGCGAACAGTGCCTCCAAGCTCCCTGACAAAAGTAAACCCACCTCCTCATATGGACAGGCCAGACCAGCAGGTATTTGTGAGTATATACTACTTAGTTGATGTCTGTCTTTCACAGATGTGTCTGCCTTTGCCCCTTTTTATTGATATTGTTCAAATCAACAACTCTTAAACTCTCAATCATTGTCTAAATGTTTTTCTTTCCATAGCCAGCACTCGTTGGCGCCGTGTGCCTGTAGAGTATGCCTCCACCTCAGAAGATGACTACGGATCCAACCGCCATATGTCCAAACAGGGCCAGGCACGGCCAGTTCCGGCCATGCGAGTGGCACAGCTTGGAGGCTCAGGGCCAACTGCTCCTAATTCTGCAGGCCTGAAGCCAGCATCTCGAGATCAGGATGAATATATGAGAGACTGGACAGCGCACAGTGAAGAGATAGCCAGGTATGTAAGTGGAGTTTGAAAACATAAGATGATGGAAACTGATATGTCATATTTTAAGGTGTGGGGCAGCCTTTTGTATTACCATTAAGAAATGATAATACATAGGTGTAGGTTCCTGTTTAGTTTTAACTGACCAGATTAAAACTTTCAAGAATTATAAGAGCCTTACTGAGAATAATACTGATAAAGGATATAGCAACACACTGTTTGATGTAACTTTATTAGTTGAGGATTACTATTGCATTGGAGACATGCATGTATTTCCATGTATGTAACCAAATCAATCCGTTTAACTGCTAATATAATTTGTCGCTCCTCTTGCAACAAAACAGATAAACAACCTAGACAGAATTATGCTTCTACTTGCAGATTTCACAGTTTGAGATTGTGTTCTCTGCCTTGTAAGCTTCCCCCTTATCCCTCCAAATTTAACAATGCTGAATATGGCCAAACTGTTCAATTTTAGTCTTATTAGATGACAGGGCATGTCTCCAAAAATTAAGTTCTTTGTCCCTGTTGTGTATGTGTGAAGTATAATCTGTAGGGGGTTTTTTTGTTTGGTTTTTTTTTAGCAGGGACTGGGGAGTGTAATGGCTTCACCCTGTCAGGGTGGCCTTTCAGCCCATGTCAGAACAGTAGTTATTTCACTGTGGCTAATGATACGCTCTTACCAGCTTCAGTCAGCATCTTTCCATGGTCTTTTGTGGTTCTTGGCTTGATATGCACATTTTAGACCAAAGCATGACATTTCCTTTCTGAGTGGTATTTGTACTTGCATATAATTGTTTAAATCGATGAACCTGGCACCTATAGACATATGAAAATTGCACCCAAGGACGACTAGACCTAAGCAAGTTCACAATTCTCTTCCTGATATCTTGGCTGCTTTCTTTTGACTTCCCCATGGTACACAGACAAAATGACTCAGGCCTTGTCAAATAAACCTTTCAGAACCATCCAAAGACATGACATCATCATCTGGGTTTTCTTATATTGAAAAATAAAAAAGGCATGGTGATATTACTGTTTTTAAACTTCTTCTTCTTAAACTTTGAGGAAAGTGATGGAAACATTTGCTCAAAAAAGTCAGTTGGCAAATAGAAATAACTTTGGTCATCCTAATTTAACAAAAACAGGAAATTTTTTCGTCTGATTTAATGTCATGTGTGTCTTTTTATTTAGTGTAAATAAACTTCTGGTTTCAACGGTTTAATAAATCCAAAATAATTAATTTTGTGGTGTGCAGTGTTTTACATGAACACATATTGCCTGCCAGTCCATATCCCACTCATCTTAAAGGATCAAACTTTTGCTCATAATTGCACAGGAAATATGGCCACATTAATATTTTACAATACAAGCATCAAAAATAAGTTTGACACCATTTGAAAAGTAACTTACAAACGTGTAACGTTATGCAAAGATGATTTGTGTCACAGATGAACCACAGGCATCTCCCTTTTAAAATTCTTAAATTACAAATGTCAAAGGACGTGAATAGCAGTACTTTATAAGGTAACAACAAAAACTCTCTTTGAATGTGAGTGCTTACTTGTCTATTTTTCTTCTCTTCTCACCACAATCCTCCATTCACACAACTGGTTCCTTTGGAATAAGAGTCATAAAAAGCAAATGATGCTCTTGTGAGGTAGCAGACGTGTCTGGTTCATTACGGATCCGGTTGTTCAATCTTAACCTTGCAGTTTCCCTGTCTTGTGTTCTCAGTATGACAGTAAATGGTTGGTTGACATCCTAAAAGTGACATTTGGTATCTATACTTGCTCAACAGGATTAGCCAGGACCTTGCCAAAGACCTAGCGATGCTTGCAAGAGAGATTCACGATGTAGCTGGAGAGATTGACTCAGTCAGCCCTGCGGCCACTGACCCTGGAGTCGTGGTATTGTCCAAATATTTAACTGTAGTTGATCAGCAAAATATGGACGTAGTAGTCATGCAAAATAAAACAAATAATTGCAATGAAATGAATTTGTATTCTGTTATAGTTGGAGGAATGTGACGACCGCTTGGACCAAGGGGGTCCCTCCACAGATCATAGCACTGCTCTGGAAGCAAATGGGAAGTCCGTTGAAATAAGACAGAGGTCCTCCAATCCACAGGGATCTCGCTCCATTCGTCGACAAACATGGAACCGCGATGAAGTGAGTCCACTTGGAACATAGACAATAGTTCACCATCGTAGTGTGCATCACCTCCAGTAAAACACGGAAACTGTACTGAAATCTATTTTGTTTACTCTTGACAAAACAAGCACTCGCTAAATGTACCCGTACATGCAAAATGGCATCAATAATAAGAACATTGCTGAGGAAGTGTACCATAATGATGCCGGTCCAATGGTACCTCAAGTTCCTAATTTAATTCGTTGTGTGATTGAAAATGAATACAGTTCAATACAAAAGTACATGAAATTACACTTCCTTATGAAGAAGGACAACAGCCCCTCCACTGAAGAAGAAATCCTTTTCAGATGTTTTTTATTTTGTCTACATGTATTTTTTAATTGGGGTTTTTCTACACAAAAAAAGTGATCCAGAGTACTGTAACTTGTTTGTTTGTTTGTTTGTTTTTGCCAAAAATTCTAGGTGGCTGCTGTTAGAATTGTGATTGTGAGAAGCGTGTGTGCAAGCGTTACTTCCGGCTGCACACACAACAGCTTTGGATGTGTTTTCGCTGAGCGGGCATCGAGTTTCATGTGGGTTTTTTGTTTGCGTTATTTCTTGAAATTGGTTCAGGTTTTTCTCATGAAATACTTGGTTAATTGATTTCATGTACTGTAGATGTAAATCTTATTACATTTCAAAACATTTAAAATGGCATTCATTCATAAGTGAGTAAATGATCATTGTATGATTAAAATGAACTATTTTACATGCTTTTTGTGACTTTTTAACTCTCATCTAGGACTGGCCTGGCGCTTGGAATCAAAAATCCAAGGTGGCCCTTGAGCATTTAAGTTTGCCTCTCTCTTTCCAGCATACGTCAAGATAAACTGACAACTAGAGGAAGTGCTCAACAAATACTGTACATATACAATAACTAAAAGGGTCAAGTCATTTGCCATGCTTAATATATGGTTTTAAAGCGTAGATGTCTCATGGATTGAAAATCAGCCAAAATCCCAAGGAAAATGTTTAAGAAAGATCTCTTCTTAGATATTTATCGAAAGTATTGATGTAGAGTGTAGCAGCAGTTCAATGAATCTTTGAAGCAGTTTATTCATGTCCTTGTAATTTCAAAAAATATATGTTTTCCCCCGCCAGGCAATGACGCTAGACAGCTTACTCCTACCATCTGTGAATCAGCTCTCAAACAGAATACGACAATCTGTCGACAAAACAGCCAACAAAATCAGGTGAGCGTCATACCGCCTCTCAATAAGCACTTACTTCTGTTGACGAAGGTTTCAGATATCATAGTTATTAGGACTGAGAAGTGCAGGATGGAAATACATTCACTCTTGAAATGTGCCTTTTTGGATTTTCCTTTGATTTTTTTTTTTTTTTGCTGAAACTAGGCCAGCTCGACCAATATGAGTGACACATCACAAAGGCTCGCACCACCAGCCAAATGCAAATTTTATTCGTTATCACACTCGGGATGACAACTCACAAGCTTTTCCTTCATTGCTACCACATTGCGCATCATGTTAAGGAAATTATGGTATTCAAAATCCCGGTGGGCAGGGCTGTATTAAAAATAATCATTCATGTATTTCGCTTGTACCTATTTTTACTTCTTCTCCAACTCAAGGATCCTTTTCAAGGATAAAGACCGGAAATGGGAAGAGATTGAGAGCACACTTCAGGCAGAGCACGACTCCTTGCTGTTGAAGAGCTCCAACAAGGTGAAAATCCTTGTCATGAAATCCGACGTTTCTTCATTTCGTTCAAATTCGATTGTTTGTGGCTTGAAGGAGTGGCTAGTATATACTCGAGGTCCATTCATGGCACCAGCACTGTCAAGACGACACAGTGAGACAGTTTAACGTTATGTTGCCTGGTGTCACTGTGGTCTAGATTAATACAAATTGACAGAGCATGAAAGGCAATTTATTATGGGTTCAGCAATGGGAGATGTTGTTTATAATCTGTTTAGAGGAGTAATCCAATCGCTTTTCACTGAATGGAATTAGTGTCATTCAGTAGAAAATCCGTTCTCTGTAATAATAAACATAAAATATAATATATATATATATTACTTTTAGGGGCGGCCCGGTAGCCCAGTGGTTAGCACGTCGGCTTCACAGTGCAGAGGTACCGGGTTCGATTCCAGCTCCGGCCTCCCTGTGTGGAGTTTGCATGTTCTCCCCGGGCCTGCGTGGGTTTTCTCCGGGTGCTCCGGTTTCCTCCCACATTCCAAAAACATGCATGTCAGGCTGATTGGACGCTCTAAATTGTCCCTAGGTGTGAGTGTGGGCGTGGATGGTTGTTCGTCTCTGTGTGCCCTGAGATTGGCTGGCAACTGATTCAGGGTGTCCCCCGCCTACTGCCCGGAGATGGCTGGGATAGGCTCCAGCACCCCCCGCGACCCTAGTGAGGATCAAGCGGTTCGGAAAATGGATGGATGGATGGATATATTACTTTTAGTAGCAGTCATATTTGTGTGTGTGTGGGGGGGGCCTCTGGAGTTGGAGAGTTCAACTCATCAGAGACAGTGGCATGGTTCTAAATTCTGGCATGTGGACGGCCCAGACCGCTTATCTTGAAGACAGTGAGAGGGCTCATGAAGAAAGAAGGGATGAGTGTGTTCTTATGCACAAACAAGGACAATAATTGTGCTATTTTGCATGCAAGATCAACTACAGACTTCACTCGACTTTGTGCATGTTGTTTTGTTTTGTTTTTTTGTTTTTTGCCAGGAGATTTCCACTATCATTCAAGACCTCAAGAGAGTGGAAAGACAACTTCTTGGTATGTATCTAATAAAGTTTATCTTTTTTTGAGAATGATGGAAAAATGATTATATTTATTTTCAACAGAGTAGTATGGTTCGATTTAGTTCGGTATAGTACTCACAGCTCTCAGATAGATAGATAGATAGATAGATAGATAGATAGATAGATAGATAGATAGATAGATAGATAGATAGATAGATAGATAGATAGAGGAAAAGAAATTGATGTCACATGTAAATTAATAGGACCTTGTCATATCAATTACCGTTAGTTACTTTTTGGATGTTTGTTCTCCTTGGCCAGTGATTGATATGATGGTGGATCCAGACGGGACCCTGGATGCTCTGACAAGCCTGGGCCTTACCAGCCCGTTGGCTGACCAGAAGAGTCCTGCAACTCACCAGGCGGAATCAGCTCCTACCGCCGAAGGAGAGGTTTCTTCTTGTGCGTTGTTGGACTCAAGGCATGAAGTCGCCCTCGGTGAATTGCATGCACTGTCAGAGTGTTTACAGGTAGCACAGCAAGTCAAAGGGTCCCCACACACCAGTGGATAGTTGACAGCACTGGAAGCATCTTCCAAAATGTGTCCATTATATCATACTTAATCAGAATCTCCAAGAAGCATTCACAATTTTGACATAATCTGTCAGTACAGTACAGATTTTGAATCTGGAAAAGTGACTTGATCATTTGCTATGGTTTACTTAATTTCTTTCTTGATGCAAAACAATTTCTTTGCACTTGTTTTTTTTTTTGGTACAGTTACAGTATATCACCCAAAGTCACGTATGTGATTTATAAACTTTTGTCCAGTGACTTGTCATTATCAATGCAAATAAATAGTGTAACCTGACAAGAAAGGTCTGTGCAAAGGTGTCAAAAAAAGAATCTACTACGGTAGTTTTTTGTGTGCGATAAGAACTGAGATGTACAGTCTTTAACTTGTGTCTGATTCTTAGGGTCAAATCCCAAACTAGTACATGCCTTTGCCATGTGAAAACTATGTGCAACCTGGTAGAATAGAAAGGTCCAATGTAGCTCCGAGAAAGATTTTCTTCTCCCTTAAGTATTTTGTCACAAGTGCCCTAACTCAGGCAATCATTCCAGTAAAAGAGCAGAAATGATAAAGAAGATAGCAAGGGACTCTTCAAAGTAGGTTCTTTGCACTTGTTGAAGCTGGTCTATGTCAATACTGGGGTGTAAAGGATGAGAAGATGCCCGTTCTAATGCTCCATTTGCGGTGGTGGTTTGGCGAAAACGTATGCAAGGTTGCAGTCATTGGGGGAAAAGTTATGTCCAATTATTTTATACTGAAGTGTTGTGTTTGAACCAGCATAGACATGGTCTACCTCCAAGTCCTGCAACGATGCAAAGGAGGGATGGAGAGATTTTCATCACATTATCGTTTACACATGAATGTAACCGGATCAAATTCTACCTAACAAATTTAGCAAGTATTACTAACTGCATTTTGTGATCAGCACTTAGTGAACTTTGTTGGTTGACGATTTTGAAAAAGTTTGGTTTGGATGGTTTGTAAAAGAAAATAATGTTTTTCATGATTTTAGTACAGTTGTTAACTTCACAATACCCGTGTATTGTTTGCCTTGTTTCCAATAAAATGCATGATAGTCCTACTTTTACATTCTTAAGTGACCCTCACGAGTGTACCTGTAATGTTTTATCAACAAAGGTGTGACACAAGGATACCACAATGTGACTTTGGAGCTGAAACAGATTTTTTTTCATTTACAACACGCATTTTGTTTTTATTGCAGGTGGCTCGAAATCAGGGGTGCCCAATACGTGGGTGTAGAGGGAAATGATTTGTGTGTCTGGGTGCGTGTTAATATTGTTATTATTATATATTTTGATGTGCGTGTATGCTGAGCCCTATGCATCCTATCAGTTTCACTTTCACAAAAAAAAAATATTTAAAAAAAACACACAAACAAACAAACAAACAAGCAGGTCACCTTTACCGACGATGGCGCGTGACCTGCATCACCAGATATTGTTCACGGTCGGTCAATTTTCATTGACTTGACTCTTCTTTGATTGATGACAGTGGCACCTGTCTTGTCAAAACAACAACACCCAATGTCACAAATGAGTAATACAAAATTTGTTGTTCGGACGCTGGTCATATAAATACTTTTCTCATTTGCCAAATTACCTAGTTCGTAACTCAGGGGATTGCACACACCTGGCCAAACTGCAAAACAACATTTAAAAATCATGATCATTATCATCAAATAATAATAATATTTCTAATGATTTACTTCCAGATGCTTTGCGGTCTAGATTGCCGTGACAAAGTCAATTTCAGTTGGCTTTAAAACACGATGTGAACTACATTTGTATGAACGGTAAAGATCTTTAAGCAACGGTCGGATAGTTTGTTTTGTCAAGAGAAAAAAAAAAGACAAAACTCTAGTATTAGTAACTGGAGTATTAGTAAAAAGCAGTCGTTTAATAATGTCCAACAGGTGGTAATCGGCCTTGTTTAGTCTTCTTTTTAGTGTTCCTGTTGTGTGTTTGTAGTGGAAAGAATTCATGGCAAGCCAAATCTAGCATGTCGTTTCACTATCAACCCCAACAGATTTAGCACAAGAAGAGTAATCTTGTCTCGGCCGGCTGAATGTTTTTCTCACAACCTGAAGGTTGCGGCTTTGCCCCCCAGCTTTCCCCTTGACCCAAAGAACCTCTCAGCTGTGTTTGATGCTGCATCATCAGCAGCATATGAATGAGCTTTTAACTTGCCTTCCTAAATGGCAGCATAGGACAGTGTTTCCCAACCAATTGTTACAGTTACGTTCTATTTTTCATCAACATGTACGAATGAGGGGCTACTCATGGTACGACCAAAAGGTTCGGGGCAACACAAGACAAAAAAACCTCTGCGAATGTGGTGGCATTCTAAAAGTCTTTTCATACACTGAATGAAGGAAACTATAATATTTTCCCAATCACTTCCGTGAGCGGGGCGGCCCGGTAGTCCAGTGGTTAGCGCGTCGACTTCACAGTGCAGAGGTACCGGGTTCAATTCCAGCTCCGGCCTCCCTGTGTGGAGTTTGCATGTTCTCCCCGGGCCTGCGTGGGTTTTCTCCGGGTACTCCGGTTTCCTCCCACGTTCCAAAAACATGCATGGCAGGCTGACACGCGAAATTGTCCCGAGGTGTGAGTGTGAGTGCGCATGGTTGTTCGTCTGTGTCTGCCCTGCGATTGGCTGGCAACCGGTTCAGGGTGTCCCCCGCCTACTGCCCGAAGACGGCTGGGATAGGCTCCAGCACCCCCCGCGACCCGAGTGAGGATTAAGCGGTTCGGATAATGGATGGATGGACTTCCGTGAGCCATCACCTAAGCATGGTGTACTGTATCACTGTGATCCTCGGACCTACATTGTCTGGGATTTTATGGTCCTAGGTGATGGACCAGACAAAGCACGGCTCAAAAGACCCCTTACGATGAGGAGAAAAATGGACCACGTTTTCCCTTGCCCAGACCCGCAGCACTCTGGAGCCAGGCCTGGAGGTGGGGCTTGTTGGCCTAGCCTGCAACAAGGTTGGGCACAACCCGAAGAGGAAATATGGGCCCCGTTGCCAAGCGCTCACCACCTGTGGGAGGGCCCAAAGGCATTATGAGCTGGGCGGTGGCAAAAGGCGGGGGATTTTGGCAGTCCGATCCTCATCTATGAAGCAGAGAAGCTGTGACGAGAGATAGTCAGGCTCGCCTCCACACACAGCTTGGGCTCTGGTACCAGTCCTCTCGAGAGGGCTTGGGCACTTATCCTCCACACTGTGAAAAGCATCAAGCAGATTTGGGAATACTTATTGCTTGGCGCCTGTATATTGGGGTTCACCCCAGTGGACAAGAGGGGAGCCTCCCTTCACCTTCAGGTGGGTGGACGGGGCCTATCTGTTGTTTGTGCCAATGCCTCACATGCACAAGGAACCTTGCCCACAATACAAGCAAGATCCAGTCTGAGGAAAAATCGTTTTGTTGAGCTTAATTTACTAGCTAATGCCATTTTCTTTGCTGTTGTTTTGCGTTTGTGTCTCAATTTTACCTCATGCACTGGTTTTGCCAGCTAATCACAGTGATCAAATTCACGGCCAATTCCATTTAGCATGCTGCAATCGATGGCTCATTGATTCAACTCATATCTGGAAAAAAAAAACAATCCTAACATTCCTTCATTTTTCACTATTCTAAACGTTGTTTTTTACTTTGGTAATGATGTTATGAGTGTGCTGGGCATGATTAGCCAACATGTAGCTCAGCTATACACAAGTTACAATTTTTTTTTCATGTAACGATCATTGTTAATAGGGATCTGTCTCTGTTTCCACCAAATTCAGTGTACTGAAGGCAGCAAGTGCCTCTCACACCAGCGCCTTTGCGTAGCACTAAATTATGCAAAATGTAAAAATCTCAAACATCATCAGCAAGGATATGGTGGCCTTCGCTGCAAGATGTTTCTGAGGTCAAGTTTGCCCTGTAATTATATTATGCAGTTCAGTAATTGAGAAAATAGATGTCGTAGTTGGACTTCAGTGTGTTTCTCCCGTTTCTAAGATTCTTATCAGATGTTCCTCAATCAGATTAAGCTCCACTTTGTGCGACTACAGCCTCTCCTGTTGCATTTCCATCATGTCCAGAGGCCCATTTCACACCCCTCCCTTCCTGCTAGTAGACCAATGAGATGCACATACAAACACACACACACACACACACACACACACACACACACACACACACACACAGACAGCGTCCCTCCTTCACAAGTGTGAGAAGGCGTTGGTGCTCTGGCCACAAACAGAGCGCAGGGGAGCGCTGCAGCTTGCAAGTCAGATGGCTCATGGAAATACAAAAAGCAATCGCAGCTCGAAATGACAGAAAGAGAAGGAGGCTGTTAAGGTA
This sequence comes from Hippocampus guttulatus, assembly GCF_054856545.1. Classification (NCBI taxonomy): domain Eukaryota; kingdom Metazoa; phylum Chordata; class Actinopteri; order Syngnathiformes; family Syngnathidae; genus Hippocampus; species Hippocampus guttulatus. The sequence continues at coordinate 15,818,638 of NC_141269.1, forward strand.
GCTTGAGGCAGACTGTCTGTGGCCTCGCAGGCGGGACAGACACAAAGGCCATCAATGGAACTGTCAAATAATCCAAGGTCGAGGGGGCACGAGGAGGCTCCCCCAGCGCTGCTGCCTGATCTGTCCCAAGTGAAAAACAGCAGCTTCAGTGCCGCCCAACAACAGGGCTACTGTGCAACCATCTTTCTGCGCCGTAAAGACAAACTAGAGAAGGTAAGGCAATGCTTCAAACTTTTTTTTTCCCCGCTTGTTTTCTTTTCTTTCTCAAGTGACATTCCGTCAGGTCAATCACTTTTAGAATGTTTCTGTACATTACATGAACATTTGAAGTTGTGATTGTAAGAGTTGCTATTAGCATCCGATTCCAAAAGTGTTTAAGGCTGTAAAGCTAGAGGAAACCATCCAGCCAGTATCAAAGTGCAACATGGAGTCAGGTTTACGTCCACTGGAAGTGCTCCAAATGCCTGTGGTGCATCAACTCCAGCACAGACGAAATTTAACACAAGACACCAGAGGCTGAGATCTGTTGTCACAGATGAGGTATTGATCACTAATTTCCTCATTGCTACCACACATCCAGTGCACGCACACACACTTCTTAAAGATGCCACACCCGCTTTCTCATTCTTATTAAAAAAAGAAAATATTCAATATGTAAAGCTGTGTTGCGACTGGGTCTCTGTTGTCTTTATTGATGAGATAACGTTGAAGACGGCTTTCCTCTGATTGGTAGCTGCCGACATGCGGGTGTATTGTGGCCGGCCGCCTCCTCACTGTGTTGACTCTTTCGGAATTCAGAATTCCAGCATTGCGCGGTGATTTGCAAATTTCATGGAGGGTGACAACCGAAGCGTTCACACACGCCACAAATACATTTCTCGGTTTTAAGCGACACGGCCACACATCCAGTATTTGTTGCGTCTATGAAAGCTGGCTGACCCGACGAAGCCATCCCACAGTTCTGGTTTCCGAAATGCTTTGGAGTTTCTCCAAAAATCAATTGAAGCAGTTTATTCCACAACTACTCTGCGACTGGTGCACTCTGATACAACGTTTTGGATGCAGTCCGTGTCACCGGCAGTCATTTTTCCCCGAGTTGAGTGGGGGTGTAGCAACCACAAAGTGGGCCCGTGCTTGAATGAGTCGCGATACTACGTCAAAAGAGCGCAGAATTCAAATCGGCTTGTTTCTACGCGGTTTTGACATTCAAAGGTTATATTGATATATCTTTAAACCATACAACAAACTGGATTATGATTGAAGGACCCATTTAAGGATTGGCAGGTTTGAATCTTCTTGTATAGGAAGCGCGTTATTCTTCATATTGTTTTTCTCAACACTTTTTGTCAGTTTTATTCATCGATGGGAATGAGATTCACATGAGAACATCAATGAGTTGAAATACTAGAGTGAAAAAACATACGTGTTGCCGTTATGTATCAAATCCAAATTTTGCAAAACCCTGCACTAATTGTATGATACTAACATACTTGCTGTTGCTTCTGATGGCTTAATATAAACTGGTAATGTGAAGCTGTTGAAAGGCTTAATGCATGCCATTAAGCATTCTACTTAAGTATTAATCATTTAATACGTGAAAAGGAGAATAATATTGCAAATGATAATTCGCACCCTGTTCTCCAGTCTTGGTATTAATGATACTTTTGTTGCACTGCTGAAAACAACTGGATTTTTTTTTCCCACAAAAGCCATTAAAGCGCAATTTTATGCATTTAAATGGCCAAACCCGTGCGCATCACGTGTAAATGTTGTGCTTATCCACCCAGAGTGGACATTGAGATTGATAGCTGCTTTCAGTAAATCTAGCTGACAGAAGCCTGTGATGGTGGTTGCACTGAGCATGTAGTGCCCTGCTTCAGGCAGACACTCACTGATGCAGCTTACTCAACCGGACAGAAACACAGGATTTTTTTTTTTTTAATTTTAATGCTGGATCTAAAACTAAAGCATTTGGCTCGTGGCCCAGCTGCATAGCAAAATGGCATTGCGCCCAGTCAGTCGTCATTCAGTATATCATTTTGACTTTGATACAACAGTAACATCGACCACAAAGAATCAAGCCAATACTTGCTGTGATTGCACTGCAATCAGCCACTGGGCCTCAAGTGTGAAGGTGAGACACCAACGGTGAAACGCCCTTCACTGGCATATACTAAGGGGTTTTTTTTTTTTGTTTGTTTGCTTGGGGGTTTTTTTGGAGGGGGGGGGGGATTAAGAGCTCTTTTGTAAACCGAGTTAAAAGCCAAATTTTAAAAAAGACTAAAATTATTATTATTTACATTCGTAAAGACTGCCCGTTGACAGGCCGGGATAGGCTCCGGTGCGCCCGTGACCCTTGGGAGGAGAACCAGACTATAGATAGATGAAGAACTATTTTATTTCATTTTTAGAGTGAGCAAATGTATTCCGTTATATGGGGTAAACTTTATGTTTGTAAAAGTTGCAGGTCTGGGTAAGTAATACAAAAACAAAAATACTCAAAATGGATTTGGAAAAGAGTTTTTGAAATTCATAAATTGAAAAAGACACATCTTGAATCACCATTATTCTCAATGTCCCAATCAACACCTTAACAAATTGGGGTTTTTTAAACATATGTAAATTTTAATGGATATTTAGGTATCATGTCAAAAACACAAAGAATGATTTAACAAAGTCAGACAAGCTCTTTTATCATGAGTCCTCAGTCTGAAAATGGTTTACGTGTGTAAATGCTGTCAAATCTCCCTCCTGCGACTCAGACATTTCTATTCTTGCTATGGCTGTCCTCTTGCGCTGTCATCGAGAAGAGAACATGCATTGAGCAGCTCAAACACTCACAGTAGACGCGACTGTGTTCCACTACCCTGTGATATCCCAAAGTCGCATACTTGCGGTGCCGGTGCCACTTTGCTTTAAAGATATCCTTATCATTTGTTTTGGAAATCTTGGTTGTTCTTGTTGTTGATGATGATGATAAATGTTTTCTTTACGGGAGTGGTTATCAAGTTGTATTCACAATACGTTCCTTCCTATTGGAAAACAGTAGATCACTTTGGGACTGAGAAGACTCTGTGATTTGGATCGGATTCTTATTTGTCTGAATACATTTTGATATGGATGTTTTTTTCCTATTAGTCTTCTCCAACCAGTTGGATAGTCAGCGATTGTAGCTTATTGTTTTCAAAAATATTAAGCGCGTTAAAAGTCAGAGCCAGCATGTTCAGAATGAAGCCCAACAAAACTTGTACGTTTGACACCGCCAGCAGCGGCGTGTTGGCAATCACCCTCCTAACATCTAACCTGATGCCAGAAGATCAGAGATCAGAATCATAATAATGATGATCATATTGGGGCGGGGAGATTAAATATCCCTTATCAATTTTTTAATAACCATCTTATTAGACCGTCACTAGGCCTAAAAATATATAAATAACATAAAAAAAGAAGGATTTGCCAAGGCTTTGCTCAAGCAAACAAAAAGGAATCATGATGAATGTAGATTTTTTTCGGGTTTTGTGTGTGTGTGTGTGTGTGTGTGTGTGTGTGTGTGTGTGTGTGTGTGTGTGTGTGTGTGTGTGTGTGTGTGTGTGTGTGTGTGTGTGTGTGTGTGTGATGCAGAACTGGCAGCAGTTAGGCACAACAGGTCATTTGCTCTCATTCTGTCTTTCTTGCAACGGGCATTCTCATCCTGTACAAGTGTGGTTGATTGACAGAAATCACTAGTATGCATTTAATCCTGCTGCGTTGCTTCCTCCAAGTTGTACAGTTTCATTTAAGCCTGTCTCAGCGAGGGACAGGAATCTAGCAATTTGTAGCCTAATTTGCGTAGCGTAAATCCTAATTGGGTGTTTACTGGCGGGAAGGTCAGTCAGTCAGTCAGCACACAGCACAGAGTGGAGGAGAAAGACAGTTGAGGTTTCTTGTGCTGATTTGATTTGAGGGGGCAAGACCCCTTCTTGCACCCGCGTAAAGCCGACCGTGGCTTCTGCAGCCTTCCTGACAGGTGTATGCCAATTTAGGTTGTATCACGGTGTCGGAACAAGATTAAAAAGGGAGGCATGGAGGAAGGAATCAGCTTTGCATTGGTGGGTTGCTCTGCCTCCATCTCTCTCACAGTTGAGTCAGCATGGAGCTGCATACTTGCTCATTCTGTACTGCTCACACACACACACACACACACACACACACACACACACACACACACACACACACACACACACTTCAAGCTGCAAATAAGAGCAGGACGTGAGGTGCACACATAGACAAACACAAAGACATCGCCTCAGGATGTCGGTGCAACATATGCATGAGGAAATGTGAAAGTATGAAAATGGAGCAGAGCTAACTGAGAGACCAACGAACTGATGAAGCAGATGGTCTGATGTGACAGAAGTTTGAAGGAGTGCAGCACTCATGGCAGGACCAACCGGACAAGAACCCATAAAGGTGACGCTTCCAATCGCCACTCGCGTACACGCATGTATTTAATACGTAAATTCTTGACTTCATCGTTGCCATGGAGTTTAAGTGTCACTGTGAATGTCTGGACTATGTTTGGAATATAATGTAACTTTGTGTCATCCATTCAGCAACTCACATTTATTTCCATATTCAATTTCTTTTCGGTTCCTGAGTCGGAGATGATTCAGCACAAAAATAACCTTTCCAACATCCCAGGGCTCAGGGGAACTTTTCTTCAATGGGATTTCTTATGCATATCTGCATGTCAAACGCAGTCTTTTCCTCTGGTTAGACGAATGAAAATCTCACTGGAGATTAAAAGAGAGTACAGAACACACAATGTGCCACAGCAGCCTTATTAACTGAGACAGAGAGGGAAGAGTGCCCAATTAAACATTGTCCTGACACTGTTGTAATAGTGGTGAATAAACTTCTTCAGAGATTCTTCGAGCTATCTCATACTCAAAAGTACAAAGAGTTGTGAGAATTGAGCAAACATAGCCCCCCAAAAAAGAATCTGCTCTAATTGGCCACACTGGGAAAGCCCACATAATCTCAAGACATTTTTTAAAGTTATATCAAGTTTCCACATCATTGTTATTTTCTGACTGAACTTCTGACTGAACGCAATGATGAAATTGTGCAGTGGTAAGCAAAACCAAAAACACGTCACTTGCACTTTTAAAACGGCAATATCAAGGCTTGAGAGGAGAAAGCATCACAACAATGGGGCTATCATGCACCACGCCGACTTCCCCACACCTTTAATACAGCCACAATGTACGCTCATGTACACAAACATGACCTTTAATTTTCCACCACATTGGCCTGGAGCGTGATAACGGCGCTCATAAAATCTCTTTCAAGAGGGACATGCTTGAACAACAAAGCTGGCAGTGTACAGACAAGTCAATTATTTGCAGCCAAAACTTCTCCTTACATCTGTGGGTGTTTCAATATTTTTCAAAGCTGCAGTATTGCCTGACCAATACAACAAACATACACGCGGGTTGTTTATCGATCCCAAAACCTTCTCCATGTATTGATTGAGGAAATTAACATTATTGGCTCATTACTTTCCTTTCCTAAAATGAAGTGCCATGTTGTTGTCTTTGCATAACCGTCTTCTCCCTCGAAGACGATGATGCGTTTTCTACTCTAAGTTGCGGCGTTTGTGTGTCTCTGACTTGTCAGACTCAGCAGAAGTGCATTGCCATCTTTGCACTGCTATGCTGCTTTGCTGTGCTATTGGTGCTTATCTTCTCCTCCGTGGATATTTGGGGGGACGGCGAGGATGGCATCACAGAGGAGAATTGTCGCACTGACTGTCGGTGAGATAAACAACACACGCAGTTTAGAAAGTATCACATGAGAAGACAAGAAGAAAGTTGATTTGCTCATGTGGCCATATTGCAGCATTGTCCTGATGGAGACAATCCCCGAGGATCTTCAACAACACCTGAATGCCAGACCGAATTTGCCGCTATTTGTTGGCTTCCATACCCTCCTGGACCAAGCTAAGCATTCAATCCAGATAGTGTCACCGGTCTGGAACTTGAGGCCCTCGGAAAAAGAACCCATGCAGAGCACAGGACGACAGGTATGAAGTCAATGTATCCTTTGTTTTCCCCCCCAAGTGGTCCAAAAGGGAAAACTTTAATTATTTTGAAGATTATGTGTCCCCGGCTTAATGAGTTTTGACCCACTGAGATGGAAAAAAAAAAGCCTAAACGCCTAATACCATTTCCTCAGGGTCATCTTTTATTCCAGAGATTGCTCAACTTGAAATCCCGCGGGGTCAAACTCAAGATTGTCAGCAATCTGACAAACTCAGCAGAACAGAAGATTTTGGCTACACACAGTAAGTCATTGGCAAGATCGCATTCATTCCAACCTGTA